>NC_056750.1:819581130-819883630 GCF_019279795.1 Protopterus annectens
CTATGCATCAACCTCTATAACAGTAGGTGGGTTGCAAACTGTCTCACAGATAGACCCCACAGGGTGAAAGCTCAGCCCAAGTCAGACTGCCGACCAGTCATGTGTGGAGTTCCACAGGGTTTGGTCCTGGTTTCTCTCCTGTTTGTTATCAACTTCTCTGAAGTCCATGCCAACATGAAGGGACTCTGGATGACAATGTTTGTAGATGATTGCAAGTTGGGAGCTATTAACTACCTAAGTGATTTTGACATCCTACAGAAAGGCCTCACTGAGACCAATGAGCCATGGCCTTAACTGAATGTCAATGAATATGTTGGCATCCCCCTTTGGGATGTCGGACACTACAGGGATGTTACAGCACAAAAATCAGACACCAGTGTGAAAGTGCATACCCACAACCAATTCTACCACAATCACAGTCACATACCTGTAGGTCAAGTGAACAGTAGAGTATACGGACTGTGTGAAAAAATACATAATAGTTTTCCAGTCACAAACTACCCCTACATATAGTGGTCCAATTCTCAGTGTGGTCTGAATCATGACTGTGGTACAGGACACATCTCAGTCTGCTGCTGCTACAAAGATATACAGCTAATAGACCAGCAGACACGAACAGCATGGACAGTCAGATAAAAAGGAGCCATAATACCTACATCTACCCCCCTCCAGACACAGCCCATATAACATGTACACATGACAGGTGTACACAATCCTGACAGTCTGTCAACAATGGCCAGACATGCACAGACCTCTCAAATGTACAGTTCACCTCAGAATGTACAGGCTCAGGACTGATATCTATGGCCTCTTCCCTGTAACATGTCTGTGGGTCTACTACATCACTGGGATGGTAGGAGGAATGAAGGCAAGAAATAATGCTACTAAATACATCTGAGCCTCATAGTGCATGACATCTGGACAAAGCCTGACATCATTTGGGGACAGAGGCACAAACACAGGCATAGATTGAACATATTGATGTCAGAAATTTAGACAGTTGCTGATGTTACTGGGTTTGTTGTAACATATCCTTTATGAGGAATGTGAAGGCAGTAATACCAATGGAGTTTAGTATTTACTAACTGCAGTCCCCAGAGTCCCTGACTGATTTTCCAAGGACAACAGCTGTCTTGGGAACAGTCAAAACATAACAGGCAAACATGTGGCCAGTCTGTAGACAACATGCCAGTGGAGAGGTATTTCAGAGACCTATCACTGTCAGACGTGAACTCATTCACTAAATGCATGTCCACACAAACCCTATCAACCCACCATGTGTATAACAGCACTGATGATGACATAGAATCTATTCACAATTCTGGAGATATGTCCCCCGTGTTGTTGTGCTGTCCCCAGATGTCCTGTCCTGTGAAGTATTCCCACCTACTGTCTGTGAATCTGTAGCACACCACCTCTGTAATGTCCCTCACACAGGCAAGTAATAGGGCCAAGACCACATGATGGATGTCCCATTTGTTGGAGCTAGCAGCAGTGCCCAGGCCCACAACACAAACCTATGTGGGCACCTACATAGTTGTATGACCTTAGCAATACCTGACATCTGCACATCTGCACAAGAAGTGGGCAGCAAACATGTTATGCATTAGGATGAATGTCCTGAAGGATAGAAGTCTGAAACTGAATTGTATGCCATTACTACATCACAGCAGTCCTCAATGACACGGGCAAAAAACATAGTACTCTACAGTTAATATAATAATATCATATTAATATCCATTAGGAGATACATAAAAACATACAGCTAAAACACCAAGAACAAGATAGCGTAGCACTCAGAGTCCCAGCTCTGCATGCAGAGGTGCATGGTTGGAGTACTACAATAGGCAATCTAATTTTACAGGGAAAATTAGTGTCAACAGTACTAATTTCATAATAGAATATGTGTGGAATCATATTCATCAACCAGTGTACTGTAGCTGGTGTAACATGCAAGTGTGAGTGCATATAACATGATACTACCCATGTATAAAATATAATAAATAAAAAAATGTGATACTACCCAAGTATACCCAAATGTCCTGTACAGTATAGTCAAACCCCTTGCTACTGTAATGAGAGCACATAAAAGCATGTTATGTACAGGACATTAAATAAACTTATTACATGATGTCATTACTCTGCTATTTTAAGAGACTGGAATGTGATCAATTGTTACCAGGACTGAGCTATGCTTAGCAGGCTTACACATTGCTTAAATGTGAATGACAACCAGTAGTTAGCTCTACTAAGCATATTCGTGCACTGGTAAGCAAAGCCTACACAGCTTAAGCGCCTATCGGTTTAACCATGTTTAGCGCCGCTTAGCACCCCACAAATTCACTTACAAATGCTTAAAAGTGCATTAATCACTCTGTATCCAACAGTCCAGCTTCTGGCTAGAATCAAAATAATCAGCCATGCTCACTCTTGAGTCCAGGATGATATACATCATAGCCACAGCAGCTTACCACTAGGCTTCTTAGCTGTGAGATGTTAGGATGTTTTTTACCACATATCATGCAGTACAGTCAGTTTACAATAGGAAAGACACACTCTGCAATGAGGAATGATTATTATCTACAAATATATACATGAAAAATATTTACATATATACAGGGATAGATAGATATGTGTGGAGATACATATAGATTTAATATATAGATGTATTACCAATAAATACTGAAGTGTGTGTGTGTGTCTGTGTGTGTATATATATATATATATATATATATATATATATATATATATATATATATATATATATATATATATATATATATATATATATATATATATATATATATATATGTATGTATGAAAAATATATAAATGCATACATGTCTCTAAATGCCCATACAAACATATACTGCTAATAGGCCACCCACAACTGGACAGCATGTACAGTTGGATACAAAATGACCCATGACACTTACTGGAAAGGTTCACCCAGACTCTGCTACACTTTGCTGTGAGGGAAAGGTCAGTTTGCTTTTTATTTGTTTTATTTTGTATTACTTTGTTGCCTTTTTCTACTTTGAATACTGTGATTTGTTTTCTTTACCTTGTGTTTTACTTGTATTCTGCTTTTAACTGCATATTAAAACTTGAAAAGAGACCGCAGCTCTGTCTCTTGTGAGTCAGGCAGAATTTTTTCCCCAGTCTCCCACCCGGTTACTGTTGTGTTCTTAAACACCACTGTCTTTCTAGTTGCCTGCCTCTTATGTTAATTTGACCATATATCTAATTTCCTCTCTGCTTTTACTGGCTTGTGTGAGTAAGTGCAACATTATCATTTTGTGAAATCACTCCCCTTCAACTATTTAAATTTATTAGCCATCCTACTTATTCCATAGTACCAGAATACAAAAGTGACCACCCCCTGTCAGTCTATCTTGCTGTTTTAAAAATAGTGACTCTCCACTAAAACTTAACATTTTAGACAGGTAAAACTTAAGTTACCTACTTTCACATCTAACTCCTCTAGTGCACACTGCAGTGTTTAGGATAAACCATTTTTTATATTACCTTTATGCATCCCTGTGACTAGCACTTGCTCTAAAACCTGCTGAAAAGCACGAGGAAGCCTTAAACTGATACAAGCACTCAACTCTCTTTGTTAATAAGGCAAAATTAATCATAGGCACTAAACAGCCTATAATTGCAATGTACCTTGCTAAGCTAAGGGAAAACAGCTCTTGTACTTTACAAAATAAAGCACCAAACCAGGCATGTCCAAGGGTCAGCTTCCAGTGATTTCTCCAGTCCACCTGGTGAATCTGGGCATACTGGGGCAATGCAGCAATTGCCTCATGTACACAGACAACCCTCTCCTCCTGCCACCCAACACTACAACCTGCAAGAGATGCACTTACAAAGCCAAACTCGAAGCAAAGCTGTCTCCCCCCAAGATTGTGCTAGACAAGAGGAGAAGGTTAACACCTGCACTACACCTCAAGCAGCACATAGCCCTTCTAAACCCACACCACCAACACCCTCACATAGCAACACTAAACCCTCATATGCAGAGGCCCTTAACAGTAACCTGCCCAAGCAAGAAGGACCTCCGAAGCTGAAACACAAACACCAATCACAACCAAAATGTCACATAGCTTACTACACCAGTGTGTCACCCAACAACAGCCCCTAAGGCAAGACAACGTACCCAACACTTTAGTCATAAGTGACTCTATAGTCAGGCATATTGATGTCCCACTCACCAGGCTGAACAAGGAAAAAATTACAGTCAGCTGCCTGTTGGGTGCCAGGATCAGCCACATAACGCATGCACACAAGTCACTCCACAGGTACAAATATGACTCTGTTATTGTCCATGTTGGAATGAATGACTTGAGGGGTACCTCCCTGGACTACATGAAAAGAGTCATAGAAGAGCTCTCGGATCATGTGGCCCAGGCAGGTATGATCCTAGCCCTGATTAGCATCCTGCCTTCATCCAGAATGATACCACAGTATAAGGACAACATGATTGACTTCAACAATTGGCTAAGCTTCTGGTGTCATTCAAAGGGGATCCAGTATCTGTCTGCCTGGGATGACATGATCAACAGACCACAATGCTTTGTCAGAGATGGTCTGCACCTGTTGCCCCTGGGATTCAGGTAACTGGCTAAGGCTCTTGTCACCCCTATAGTGCCTTTTTAGACAATGTTCAAAGGACAAAACCACCACCATAACAGGTACAAGCATGCAAAATCTGAAGGTAATGCTACTCAATGTTAGAAGTCTAAACCTCAAAATGCACTCTCTTGAGCCACTCCTAAAAATGAAGAACATTGATATCTGTGCAGTAAGTGAGACTTGGTTCAAGGCTCCAGAGAGCTCGCCTGCAATACCAGGCTACAACTCTTACCACACTTTTCGGCCACCAAACCAGGACCAAAACACTAATGATGGAGGAGTGTCCATATTTACCAAGGATATTCACACCACCAGGCTAGTTGCCCAACACAATGCATCTGAAATTCTCCAGGTGCAACTAATTCTAGGTAAGACTGCAATCCAAATTGTAGCTTGCTACAGATCCCCCACCATGCCCCAAGATTCTCCCTACACCTTTCTAAACATATTGGAAAATATTAAGATACAACCAAACACCCTAATACTGGGTGATTTCAACTACCATGCCATTAACTGGGAAAACTACTCGTGTACCAATACCTTTGCCCAACGGTTCTTGGAATTCATAAATTCCAACGCCCTGGATCAACTAATCCATAGTCCCACCAGGGGCTCAAACATCCTAGACCTGGTCATTACCAACATGGAAAATCAATGCTCCACAACTATGGTCACCCTCCGTTGGTCAGGTCTGACCATAAGCTAATCATCGTTGACATCCACATCCCCCCCCCCAGCCCCCAGTAAGGAAACCTCGGTAAAAAACTTCTCCAAAGCCAATTTCATGCTACTCAAGTCAGAAGTGACAAACATCATGACACCCATGCAGACGGGAACTGAAAGTTTGACTGCTGAATCCTACACTAAGGCACGATACGAGCACATCCACTAGTGCATGAATTGTGCCATCCCAAATGGAACCAAGATGCTCTCCTCCAAAAAAGGAAGCCAATCTGGTGGTCCCCTGCCATAATTTACAACAAAAGGAAGAAACTGTTGCAGAAAAAATGAAAATCCCAGGATGCAAAAAACTCCCTTACCAGCATCAGTAAGAAGCTGAGATCCCTCATAAAATCCTCCAAAGCTAGTTAAGAAAATAAAATTGCCAAAGATTCCAGAGAAAACCACAAGGCATTTTATAGCTATGTCAAGAATCTAAATGGCAATGCTCAGATCTGTTCTGAGCTACAACAGAATGGCATTAAATATACTGATACCAAGGATATTGCCAATATCCTGGCAGATCAAGTCAGTGCCAACTTCACCTTCTCTCACCCCTTAAAAGGCCAATCTCAATACCAAAAGATTGCCAAATTCCAGTAATAATGGCCACACAGGTTAAAACCACACTCTCAAAAGCTAAGAATACAGCATCCATGGGACCAGACGATATCCCGGGTTGTTTACTACATGAACTACAAAATGAACTGGCACCTCACCTATGTGTCATGTTTAATCATAGCCTCACCTCAGGTTTCATGCCTACTGAGTGGTGCACAGCTACAGTTATCCCACTCCACAAAGGGGGATCTACCTTGGATCCTGGAAACTACTGCCCCATCAGTCTGATGAGCCTGATCTGCAAGGCCATAGAATGTATTATCATGGAACTTATAAACAAAGACATTGGCAACCTTCAAACACTCGACCCCACCCAGTTTGGGTTTGTGAAGGGCCGATCTTGTCTCCAGAACCTGACTGACTTTTTAAAATCAGTCTTCAGACCTGTGGACAAGGGTAAAGCAGTCCACACAGCCTATCTGGACCTCCCCAAGGCCTTCAACACCATCCCCCACTCTAGAATCATAGATAAACGTACTATGCTTGGCATTAATCTCTCCGTCACTCGATGGGTTCCCAACTGGCTTACTGATGGAACCTACACTGTAAAAGTAGCTGACTCCAAATCCAGATCCAAACAAGTGACAAGTGGAGTACCTCAGGGTTCAGTCCTGGGACCACTCTTGTTTGGCATCTACTTCTCTGAAGTACAGACCAACACTAAGGGACTCTGGCTAACAAAGTTCGCAGATGACTGCAAACTGGGAGCTATTCTTGAATCCCCAAATGATGTGGATATTCTACAAAAGGGCCTTACAGAAACAGATCCTTGGTGCCAGAGCCATGGGCTCAAGCTCAATGCCAAGAAATGTATAGTTATCCCCTTTAGGGAAAAAACATGTACCCGTGAATTACCACACAGGTGGCAGTACACTAAACACCAAAAGTGTGATAAGAGACTTAGGGACACAGGTGGACAGTGGTCTCACCTTCAATAACCACATCACCACAGCAGTCAGGAAATCCTTCTATGTGGCACACCTCATCACTAAGGGCTTTTCATCCAGAAAAAAGGAGGTCATTGTCCCACTGTAGTCACCCCTCATTAGACCCATTATACAATACAACACCCCATTTGGTATGTACTGCTCAAGGCATCTGCAACAACTGGAAAGGCTGCAGAAATACCTCACTAAAAGAATCACAGGCCTAAAGCAGATGCCCTATGTTGACTATCTAAAAAAACTCCAGCTATACTCTGTTGCATATCGTCTACTCAGAGGCAATCTTTGCTTAACATACAAGGTCATGTCAAACCCAGAGCTGTTAGACATGCTACACTTAAAGAAATCCCAATCCCTCAGAGCCACATGCTCCAGGGATCTAAACCTTGTCATTACAATGAACAAAACATGCTGGAGGGATAGGTTCCTGACCCAGAGACACCCCAGACTTTGGAATAGACTGCCCATACATGTCAAGCTGAGCACCTCTTTGGCCCTCTTCTAAAGGAATCTTGACGAATGGATGGGAGATGGGAAATTCACCCCGCGGATCACATCAGTCGTCCTGCTAGACAGGGGTCCAGGAAAGTAAATATTGTGGGAAGAAATAGCCAGGGAATTGTTATGGCTAGGCTTGTATAGGCTCTAAGGCTGATAGCCTAGTACCAACCTATGAACATCTGCCCCCCCCAGTCCAAATATTACATCAACAGTACACTGCTACAAAATCACGATAGGCCATACACAATGACCAAACATATACCATGACCTCTTAAGAAAACAACTACAATGAGTGAAAATGGTAAACAAAAATACAAACAGCCAGGAATTCACACAAGTTCGATTTACTGTGATGTTTTTACCAAAGCCTTCAAGGAGTAACACATTACAATAAATATTTGTCTTAATTAGAAGATGCAATTAACACTTAAGTACACTCAAGAACCAAGAAACAAACTGGAAAATTGTAAACCCAGAAACAAGTCCTCAAACAATCAAGTGCACACAAAAGTCCTGGGAACATATACCAAGCAGAAACTTGCTATACCAAATAATTCTTTGAAAAATGTTCTCCTTGAGCAAAAATGTTCTCCTTAAGCAAGTCTTGTAAAATAAAAACACAGCTTTATTACGAAAATGCAGTAGGTAAGCGCTTTCATGAGACTTCCTCCCACTTCATCAGACCATTGCAATAGCAGTACTATCCACTTATTTATAAGGCAAGTTAAATTGGTAATACCAATGAAATAGTAATTACTCATTCATTTTAAAGAGATATTCATCTCTACTTGAGTAAGGCCAACTATGAGTACAGATTGGAGACATCCACCAGGGACAATCACAAGGCCATTTCCCATATGTCTGCAATCTCGGAGGTAACATTACAACCCAACCTTTAATGGTGGCCGATCAGATCAGATACACACATAACATAGCTACAGGCAACTTGATGCAGATAGGGTTAGGACAAACATCCCCACCTGGCTCAGCATCACTATAGGTGGATATGTACTGCACCCACGCCCTCCCCTCATCACCAGTGAGCAGGTACATATTGCCTACTGAAAGGCAACAAATGTATGTATCCATGGGAAGTCATATTATCCCTGTCTGCATCCTACATGAACTCAGGCATGTGCTCCCAGCTGCATTACACACTGCAGTCATACCAAGCTGCAGCACCATCCACACACCATCCACATGGAAGATGCTAATTTCATCCAGTTACACAGACCTGAATGAGGTATGACAGATTATGCAAACAACTTGCCCTCACTGTGGGCATATGACTCATCAGGAGCAGGAGTGCAATGCAAGTTGATACTGTGCTGATAGATTACAGGGGTATGCTGTGTGGCTACTGGTATGGTTGTTACTGTTGGCTACTGGTATTCAAGGTACATGTGCAGGTACTGGAGATACTGTTGCCAAATGTATGGGGTCCTGAGATGTGTTTAGCTGTTGTGTCTACCAGGTGCAATGTCACATCACTGACGGGAGACCTTTTCACCAGCAGAATGCAACCTGATAATGGAAGCCATAATACAGAACCACACAGTACTGTTGGGCCAAAGTCAGCAACATCTGTGGGAGAGGACCACCCTATGGGATGACCCTGTCCACAGGGTGAATTAGGTGGGCCTGCACACACGTACATATGAGCAGGTGTGGCATCATGCCACCAACCTCATGCACCATGCCTGGCAAAGGGCTGCTGCCATGGCCAAGGACCCCACAAACACAGGTGGGAGCCCAGCCATGCAGCCCCCACTGACACCAAATGAGGAGCTCCTTGCCAAGCTTGGGCCACCCATCACAGTACAACACCAGGGTACAAAGCCCCACTTGCTGGAGGTGGGTGGCACACACGCAATGGACAAGGAGCATGCAGGTAAGATCCCAGTAGGGAGTAGTAGATGTATGAGACATACTTGTATCTACAGTATCTATATGCATGTGCCAGGTCTGATTGCAGTTGTGGATGGGGATTTCTAATGCACAGAAGTGCAAATCTATGGTGAAGGACAGCAAATTGTGTAGTATTGGGTGTTGTATTGTAAATGTGCAGCATATCTTTCAACCTCTTAGAGCAAAAAATCTGGACAAAGCCTAAAATGATGGGGTTACAAATAGGGACAGATTTTAACTATTGCTCTTACAAACTTAGAAAGTTGATAGAATAATAGGTTTTGCATTAGCATGAATTTTCTGAAGGATTTGGAGTCTTAAACTCAAACGTTTGTCATTATTTAAGGACTTCAGTCCTCAGCTATTCGTCAGAAAAGTACAGATTTTAGGAGGAACACACAAAAATATGAGGGAAAATCTGGACATTCTGCAAAAATCTGTACAGTTGAGAGGTATGATGTGCAGACATGCTGCATCCATCCTTTTCCAAGGGCACATGTGAGTCTGCTGACAATACCTCTCTTCCACAAATACATAGGTAACTCTGGTCTGCATATGGGACAGCAGCCTGAAGCTGGTGGGTATGGAATTGTTCAGTTGTGCTTTGGCAATACCCTAGGCATGTGGAGTGCATGCAAGTTACCATGCACACAACTAGCCATATTGTTTTATGTGCAAGTAACTTGTGGTGGGATTAATTGTATTGCATCACAGTCACCACAGGGGCCTATCAGAGGGGAATGTAACATTTTTATAGCATACCTCACAACCTGTCAGTGCAAGATGTCTGGACAGACACCAGCACAATGTGTTGGACAAACAGACTAAGGTAGGGATATGTGTAAAACATTACTGCTATACAGTGGATATAAAATGTATACACACACCTGTTAAGATGCCATTTGTTTTGGAAATATACGGATTGAGACCACAATATGTCAGTCCACATGTTTCCCAACCTTTAATGTGACCCACAACACGAACAATTCACTTGTAAAACCAAGCATCTGGATTCATGTATTGCACCTACAAGCCTGGACAAGTGTGAGGGTAGTAGATGTTGTATCAGTATGCTGTTTCAGTCAGGTATGATACCTTATGCTGCTATATGTGTCAGTCCACTCACTGTGGTCTACTTGGCAACTATATGACATACATGGGCATTGTTAAGGCAGACAGAGCACTAATAGGTTCCAAACATCTGAATGTTCCAGACACATCTGTACAGAGAACTGGTATGGCCTGTACAATGGTTTCACATTCTGCATATGTGGTAGATGCCATTACCACACTATATAAAGTAATGGCATCAGGAGGTGGTCACCTGCCATGTATGGTACACACATCAAAATGGTATCAGCCACACAAGATATGACACACACACACACACACACACACACACACACACACACACACACACACACACACACACACACACACACACACACACACACACACACAAGTATTCAGATTAGAATTCCTATCTATGTTTATTATAGTGGTATACAGTTATCAGATGCACCACATAGCTTACACAATTTCACCTCATCCAAAGGTACTTGTAAGGTGAATGACATCAACAGGACTACTAAATTAGGATGAGTATGGTGTTACCCAACTTAAAATGGTATAACCTTCATAGTCCATGGTTCTCGCACAAACAGTTGCCAGTACTGAGTTAGAAGCCCTGCGTATCTAGTTATTTGTATTATGGTATTACGCAATTAGTGGACATGCCACACAGCTTACACAATGTCACTTTGACCAAAGGTACTTCTAAGGAGAATGACAACAGCAGCACTAGTAAAGTGCGGTGGGGGAAGTGTAATGGGTGGTACACACGTCAAAATGGTATAACACACACAGTATCTGTTTCACACACACACACACACACACACACACACACTTGCCAGTATTGGGATCAAAACTCCTACCTATCTAGTTATGTCTTCTATAGTGTTATGAAGTTATCAGATGTGCCACAGAGCTTATACAATTTCGCAGAGTCCAAAGGTATTTCTAAGGTGAATGATTTCAACAGGACTTCTAAACTGGAGTGAGGAGAAGTGTAAAGGGTGGTACACTAGTCAAAAATGGTATAACCCACACAGTACATGATTCTCTCTCACTCACACACTCACACACACAGTCGCTACTATTTGCTGGAGAACTCCTGCCTATCTAGTTATGTCTAGTATAGTGTTACACAGTTACTGCACACACTACAGAGCTTACTAGACTTACAACTGGCCAAAAGTGCTGATAACTGCACAGCTGAGGTAAAGTATTACAGGAAGTCTGCCTTCAGTTTCTACCGTACACCTTGCTAGTTCTTTCTGTCTTGCACTTCAAATAGCATTATAGCTTTGCACTTCAACAGGTTATTGTATCAATAAGTGTATCACACCTGGGAGCCTTATGACCACCCCTCCTTGCATGATTGAAGTGCAGTTTTCTGTGCTTTCACCCATTAACCTGATGCACTTGTCCATTCTGAGGCACTGTTGCAACTGCCTCATGTACACAGACATCCCTCTCCTCTAAACTCTAAACACTCAGACCAGTGTAAATTACCCCTATATCACCAAGTTTGGAAATATGCACTTTCCAGCAATGACTGCACTAGCTGGTCAAGAGGATGAGATCAATACCTGCACCACACCATGTGGACCACATAGCTTGCCACAACACCCACTATGACAGCCCTGACATACATTGAAAAGGCTCACATCCACCTTCACAGAGGCACTCAATGGATATTTAGATAAACAGCACAGACCAGCAAGACACCCACTCAGACACCACAACATAGCACATGCCAAAGGATACATATGTTACCTACACAGTGTGCCCCTCAACCTAAGCTCCTAAGGCTGACCACATTGCACAATACAGTGATCATGAGTGATTCAGTACTGCAGCTCACAGATGTCCCACTCACTATGTTGATTATGGAGGAGGTAACAGCCAACTGTCTATCATGTGCCAGCATCCAACACATGACACACCCAGTCAGGCCACTCCACAAGAGCTACAAGTATTACTCTGTCATCATCCATGTGGGTGTAAATAACCTGAGACACACCTCCCTGGGCTACATGACAAGAGACATGGTTGAACACTCAGATTATGTGGTCCAGGCAGGTGTGACAGTAGCCCTGGGCAGTATACTGCCATTACCCCAGAATAATGCTGCAGTACTATCAACAGATAATTGACTGCAACATTGGCTTACATGTTGTGTGTCATTCTCAGGGGATCCAGTATCTCTCTGCTTGGGTAACATGATTGACAGACCTCAATGCCTTGCCAGAGATGTCCTAAATCTGTCAGCCCTGGGTTTCCAGGTACAGGGTAAGTGTCTTGCCACACCTATAGTGTCTTATTAGGCAGTGTTCCAAATCAAATTACCACCATAACAGCTAGACATATATGCAATCTGAGGGTCATGCTGCTCAACAGTAGACATCTAACTGTCAAGATGCAATCACTCAAATCACTCCTCAGACTAGAGGACATTGATAGTTGTGCTGTAACAGAGAGGTGGTTCACAGCAAAAGACAGCAACCCTGCACTAACAGGCTATGATGCATGCCACAGCTGTCAGCGCCAAAACATGGACCACACCTCCACAGGTGGTGTTGTCTCCATATTCATAATGGTATGCACACCTCCAGACTATTATCCCAGCATAATGCGTTGGAGGTACTTCCTGTAAAACTGACTTTGGGGAATAGTGCAATCCACACCATAGCCTGCTATCAGTCACCAGCTATGTCCCTAGACTGTCAATGCATATTCCTCAACACCCTGGCATCTATGAAGGTCCAACCCAAGACTGACATAGTAAGAGAATTCAACTACCCCTCCATCACCTAGGGGAAAGTAGTCAAGCACCAGTACACTGGCCCAACACTTCATGGAATTCATCCATTCCAATTACCTGGACCAGCTCATATTGACCACCAGTAGAGGATGCAACAGCCTTGACCTGTATTGATTGCTTACATATGGGACTGTTGCTTGACTGCAGTTGTAAATCCCTACCTGGTCAGATCCAAACATGATGTAATCAACATGGAGCCCAACATTTCACCCACACCCCCCACAAAGGTAACCACCTTGCAAATCCTCTCCAGTGCTAACACTGCAGTCATGAAAACAGGGATAGATGACTTCACTGCACCCATGCCAATGGAAAATAGCTGCATGACTGTCACATCATACACATATGCACTGTACAAACATGTACATGGATGCATGGTACTAGCCATACCCAACAAAACACAGACACTGTCCTTCAAACACTGGAATGATGGCCCACTGGCATTACTAAAGTGTACAACAGAAGGAGGACACTTTTGCAAAAAAATGCTGGTGGCCCAAGATTGGTGAACCCCCTTATTAGTCTCAAACACAACTTGGGATCCCTCATGGAATCTCCTACTGGCAGCTATGAAGGCAGATTTGCAGCAGACACTGATGACAATTACAAAAGCCTTTGATAGTTATATCAACAACCTCCACAGCAATAACCGCAAGTGCTGTGAATTACTGCACAATGCTGATTCCTATCCTGACACAACAGATATTGGCCACAGTCTTGCCAACACAGTCAATGCAGCTTTACCCCTCCTCTGCAAGGGGACAATCACAATGGCAGATGAATGCCAGGCACCCAGCATTACTGCAGGCCGGGTTAGACCTGCATTGCCCACAGGCAAGGCTACACTTTCCATGGGACCCCAAACATATCCATGACTGTGTTCTACATGACATACAAGGAGACATGGCAACACATCTGTGTGCCCTGGTCAGTCACAGCCTCACTTCAGGCTTTGTCCTTCCAAAATGACACAGTGTTACAGTCATCCCTATCCATAAAGGGGTAGCATCTACAGACCCTGAGGAATATTGGGCCCTTAGCCTGACTAGTCTACTATGTACGGGTATGACCAAGATATGGATGATCTTCTAACTCTAGACCCCACACAGTTTGTCTTTGTGAATGGCAGATCATGCCTTCTCAACATGGTTGACATCTTTGAGTGAGTCACCAGGGCTGTGTATGACAGTAAGGCACTGCATACAACCTACCTCAATCTGGCCATGGCTTCTGATACCATTCCTCAGTCAGGGATTATTGGTAAACCCAACAAACTTGGCATCAACCTCTATATCACTGGGTGGTTTGCAAACTTGTTCACAGAACACACAGCATGACAGTGGCAAACTCCAGTCAAACTGACAAGCAGTCACGAGTGGGGTCCCACAATGATCAGTACTGTATGGTGTCCTGTCCAGCATCTACTTCTCAGGAGTCCAGCCCAACACAGAGGAACTCTGGCTGACCAGGTTCACAGAGGACTGCAAGCTGGGAGCAATTATGAACTCCACAAGTGATGCAGACATCCTACAGAAAGGCCTCACTGAGACCAATGAGTGGTATGGAAACTATGGCTAGAAGCTTAACACCACAAAATGCATCATCATCCCCTTTGGTAAAACACTCAGTTCCCAGTAAGTTCCACATCAATGGGAGCCCAATGAACACTGTAGGCATTATAAGAGATCTGGAGACACAGGTTGACAGCAACTTCTCTTTCAAGCACCACACTGCCACTGTGTTCGGGAAGTCCTTATATATGGCACATTGCATTACCAAGGGTTTTGCATCCAGGAAGACAGAGGTAATGATCTCTGTCTACTATTCCCTCATTAGACCACTCCCCAAGTATTATGGCCCATTTGCCATGTGCCTCACTAGATACCTGCTACAGCTGGAGAAGCCACAGAAGCACCTTACAAAGGGGTTCCTAGGCATTAAACACACATATTACACAGACTCAGCAGACCCAAGCTATTCTCTGTGTCATATCACCTAATTAGCAGCTATCTGTGCTTGACTTACAAAGCCATGTCTGACCCATCTGGTTTAGAAATGATACATATAAATGTATCCATACCACACACTGTAGAGACCTCTACCTCAGTACCACAATCACCATAACATGCTGGTGGGACAGGTCCCTCACCAAGAGACTGCACATGCCCTGGAATACACTTCCCATACATGTCATGCAGAGCATGTAGCTGACTCTGTTTCAGGGAAATCTTGATGAGTGGATGGGTAATAGTTCAACCCAAGGATCACTGCCATGGCTATACTTGATACAGGCACTGGGACATAACATCGGCTGGCACAATGGCAGGGCCCTTCTATGTGCTAGGCTTGTTAAGGCTTCTGGGCCATTACCTACTACCCACTTGTGAACCTATAAAGGGAATGACATCAGTAGGACTGATAAAGTAGTGCAGTGGGTGTTTAACCTTTCAAAATACTTTGTCAAACAAATAGACACACTTGCCAGATGTGAGAATAGAACTCCTACTTAACTAGTGATTTGAACCATAGTGTTACAATGTTACCGCATGCACTACAGAGCTTACTGGGCTGAGAGTTGACGAAAGGTGCTGATAATGGGGAATTACATCAGCAGGACTGATAAAATAGGGCAGTGGGTGGGAAACATTTCAAAATACTTTTAGTTACAAACATACATATCCACACACACACATTTGCCAGATACAAGAGGAGAACCCCTGCCAAACTAGTCATCTGTACTGTAGTGTTAAGCATTTATCACACACACTACTGAACATACAGGGTTGACAGCTGGCCAAGGTTGCTGATATGGGACTGACATCATCTGGACTGATAAGGTGGGGCACTGTGAAGTGTTGTTGGTGAGAATGGCATAAAACTGTGTCACTCATAAACAAACACACAACTCCTTCAGTCTTACATACATAACTGTCACACACAAACACATACACACATGTCTACATTTGCCAAGACTGATATTAAAACTCCTACCTAACTAGTTATTTGTACTATCATGTTATGCAGTTAATGCATACATCACAGAGCTTATGGGGCTGGCGGCTGATGGAAGGCACATCTATGATGACTGATATCTGCAGGACTGCTAAAGTAGGGAAAGGGGAGGAGTAATGGGTTTGAATGGACCCAAAAGCTTTTTGTTGTAAACAGACACACACTTTTATAGTTGCCACAACTGAGATTAGAACTCCTACCTAACTAGTTACTTGCACTATCATGTTATGCAGTTATTGCATGCACCACAGAGCTTATGGGGTTGGGCCTAACAAAAGTGACTTCTATGGTGACAGACATCTTCAGGACTGCTAAGTTTGGGCAATGGAAAGTGCACTGGGTGGTGAAGGCCTGTTCATTCCTAGATCCTACTGACATTTCTCAGTGCCCAGTGTGTCCTTCTATAGTACATGTGGGACTCCGTTCCAGGGATTGTTGTACTCCAGTCCAGTTTTTGTGCTACAGCCATACCTCTTAACCTGTTGGTGCAGGATATCTGGGGATAGCCAATCCAATTGTAGGAACAATGGGCCATACAATGATTGTGACAATTTCTCTCAGTAATGTATAGTTTGCTAGGGTTACAGTGCTCATTTTAGCAGACATCTGTCATATATGCCATTTGACACTGTCATGTATTGTTTCAGTACCTTGTGACATACCTCCTAAGATTTACCAGAGGAATACAGGATGGATGATGCACACACAAGGTTTATGGGCCAAATGCTATGCATTCTTGCACAATCCAGCCTGTTGAGGGGTGTGCCTACAAGCAATTGACTGTTGGTGCTGTAGAAATGGTCCAGCACCTTGGTGATATATTACAATGGTGGAATCTCTGTGCATTTATGTTCTGACCTTGTCTGATTTACAGTCAATTTAAGTTAGACATAATCAGGGTGACAGGCAGAGTCCAGATAGATTTGTAGGGGATAGGATATGTGTGGGGGGTGTCCTGGGAAGATATGTTTGCCTATAGGTAACTGTGATTTGCACTGGGATCTGCTCAATGGTTGACTGCACTTGGAGGGTCCTGTGAGTGTCAGACTGTTTTGACCAGCCTGGAGGTTTGTGTTTGTCACACATATATGTATGGCCCACCTCATTTTGCATGGATGGTTACATGCTGGGGTCAGGATGTTGCATAGGATGAGTGATCAGGGAGAGGTGTGTTACTCCCCATGGGTGTGGCCCAGGGTTCTGTGGGTGAAAACATGTCACCATCTTCCAGGGTCAGGCCTGCCTGCAGTGAGTCTATTCCCATGTTTAAACTCCTAGCCCTGCTTGTGGACTGTACAGAGTATCACAGAATGTCCACACCCATGACCCATATGTCTTGTTGGTTACCCAAACAAGTGTGGTTTTCCAGCAAAAGTGTTTTGCAAGTCACTCGGGTTGAAGTCAGATATTACTAACAGTTGGCATTATAGTTTCAGACTTTGTACTCATCAGACATTCCATGCTACTACAAACCATTCCATCAACTTTATAACATTATTAGAACAGTATTTCACACGTGTACTTCTCTTTGGACCTTTATCACCCCATTATTCATGGCTTCATCCTGATTTCTGGCTCCCTGAGGCTGGCAGACTTGCTCCTAGCAGTTGCCAGCATGGCCTTTCTTTGCATTTTGTGGACTGTGTTATGTTGGTGTTATGGACCCCATGACACTCCCTAAAGGGCACTGTGGGTGAAGCATAGGCATTTACTCTGGCAGGTCAGGTGTGACAGATGCAGGCCATCTGCAGCAGGGCATTGCATTCTGATGATCTTATGTTCCCACGCTGCCAGCAGGAGACACCCCTGGGCTGGCACCAGTAAGTTAACTGTGGGTGGTACTGACAATTGCTTTCTGTTAGTATTGCACCATCACTCTGGGTGACAGGTGGATGTTGCTTAAGTCTAGGAACATGTTACTGCATTTCTACGGGACTATGAGAGGGGTGAAATGACTTTACATGATACACATCTGCACAGACTGTGCTATTTGCTTAACATTTTTGTCCCATGTAGCATAGTGGTGTGCTCTATCTTTCAGACTACAGGCATAACAGTATCAACCACAGGTCAGATTGTTCTGGCATAGACATTTGTAGTTTCAGACTTCTTACCTTTCAGAGCCATATGGGCACTGCCAGACCTGCTGTGATATCACTGTGTAAAGGTCTTTGGGTGGGGATTTCATGGATTTCACCATGTGGGGGCCTTTGCCAGGCATTTCTGTGTGGTTGTCTACAGCTGGTCTACTGTGTGTGGGGTTGGTGGTGCGTATAGGACCCCCATTATGACATCCATGCATGTGTCCTATGAACCCCCCAGTTATTTGGCTCACCACATATACTGCAGTCTTATTTGTCGACTAGGGTGGTATTGCATAGTATGGGTAGGGTCATACTGGGGATACACATCCTGTTGTCCCACAGAGCTGTCAGTTGTCTGCTGCTATCCTGGTTAGCCACCCCATTCCCTTACATGCTTGATCAATACCATAGATTTGCTATCAGTAAATTCCACTCCATTAGTTTAATTTGTTACAGAGACTGGCTTACCTTGTGCCTGCAGCTGTTGTAAGGGTGATGCTTGAGGGATGACTATGTTGGATGCACACAATACACTGCCTATACATGGTCAGGTATGGGTGGTGTGGTGTTTGGCATCCATTTTACTGTGTGTGCAAGTCAGACAGAGAGAGATCAGTCCCTAGGGCCCTACAGTGTCAGTGTATGTGCTGTGCGTTGCCACTTTGCCAAGGCTATGGCATACTGGGCACACCTCCATCTGCCTTCAGGGGCAGGCTCAGGATGTTCCTCCTCTGAGTCCCTCTGTGCCTGTGGAGGCCTTGGCAGTAGTGGGGGGGCTGTGTGGCCCTTCCCCATTTTGATCCTGCTGCAGCTGTTTCCGCAGGATCATATTGTGTAGCATGACACATATTATGACTGTGTGCACATGTGGCTGGAGAGTACTGCAAGGCTCCACCGGATATGTCAAGGCAGCCGTACCATGACTTGAGCATCCCAAACACATGCTCTATAATGATCCTGGTTTGTGCCTGTGCCAAATTATGGTATTCTTGTGTGGGTGTGTGCGCATTTCTGATGGGTGTCATCATCCATGGCTAGAGATGCATATTGCGGGTCCTGTCCTCACGGGTGGTGGGGAATTTAATGTGCTCCTCGGCATGTGGTCACATGGCATCCAAGAACTGGTGGAGTATCCTGGATGCAGATGCCTTTGGGGCCCCCATGATATCCCCAGTTGGTCTTTGGAAAGTACCTGTAGTTAGTATTCATAGAACTACACATACCTTGGTATCCACTGGGACGGATTCCCCTCTGTTTGTTCTGGATGTGAGGTGAGGCCCACACAGCTCCAAAATTTGCTGCTGTGTGTCCCTGTCCACCCTGTAGCACTCTACTATCTCCAGATCATGTAGCCCCTGGTAGGTAACCCTGGGCCTGAACACTCTTCTCCTCCTCCTCATAAGTTTGGGGTGGTTGTCAGCATTGTCCTCTTCACCACCCTCAGCCTCTTGCACATACTGATGTATGACAGTGACAGCAGCCCCTAACATTTTGTTAGTTTTATCAGGTAAAATGTCCCCATCTGTGTAAACCGGTGGTGTAGAGTTTGAACTTTCTCGGTAAACAAATGGCAATAAGTAAACAAATAAACTCAGGACTGAAATGCAGTGAAATCCTTAGGATAAAATTAATTTGTGAGTTTGGTTTATTCTCAACTACCTTAATAATCAGTGAATTCTTTTGGCATCCAATTAAACCTAGAATTGCGTTATCATACTATATGTATAGCTGGGAAAATGGAGGTATTGCATTACCTAATCTAGAACTTTACTCAATCTCTTCAGTAATTAAATCAATCTCTCATCTTATGGACAGGAAATATTCAGCAAAATGGAAAGAATATATTTTATTTTTATTTCAAAATTCAAAAATTAATAATGATATTTATATGTTAAATTTAATAAACAACTCATTTATCTGGATATTGAAAGAATTTTTCTCTTACTATCATACCCAAACATTTAAATTTAACTACATAACTCTAATCTTATGATCCTTTAAAAATGTTATCCTTAGATATAAAATATATGAAAGTTGGATATTCCTTATTTTCCCCATAGCTTATACACCAGGGATAATTTTTACTACTGATTACCATAAAATGTCACTATTCAAAAAAAGCACCTGATAGCTTGCCATCAAATGATGAACAGTCACAAGTTAAAATCAATACCCTTATAGAAGAGAATAATCTTGATTCAATGCTATTGCTAGATTTACAAGAAGCTAGGAAATACATCAAGGATAAACTTGATCTAATCCCCACTTCAACTAAGACTTCAATCCCTAAAGTTATAAAGTATTTAATTGTTTTCACTCAGCCAAACAATTCAATGAAAATTAGTCTTTGATATATATATATATATATATATAGATATAAATATATATATATATATATATATATATATATATATATATATATATATATATATATAGGACAATAAAATCAGATTTGGATATATACACAGACAATAAAATCAGATTTGGATATATACACAGATAATTATTGGAAAATTTTCTCTATCACTAATAATTGTTATCCTTCAGATAAAGATAAATTAAATATTCTTCAATCAGCTGGTAAAACTACATTTTCACTCAAATAGATAATTTCTCATACCATACAATATTAATAAGATAACTAAAGATAATGTTTTATGATGGAGATGTAAAAAGGATGTAAACGCAGATTGGACACATATTTTATGATTGCTTACTTTTAAAAAACTTTTGGGAAGACATTAATAATTTCCTACAGACAATCTTTACTGATAATTTTTCACTCAACAAATAATTAGTTTTATTTAGCACCCCAATTCCAAATTGTGTAAAGCCAAGTAAATATTCAATTCCATGGTCTGTTTTACCCATTGTCAGGAAAGAAATCACAAAAAATGGAAATCTTCACATATCCCCTCTTTTCAAAACTTTAAAGATCTTCGTGAGGATGTTTCTAAGCTAGAAGTTTTGACAATCAAATCTAGATCTTCAATGAATACAACAATATACAATTATTGGAAGAGTACAAATAAATTGTTAGTAAACCAAAAAGTTAAATGTAAAATCAGACTTTATTTTTAGCTTAACATCAATAGCTGATGCTTGTACAGTGAACACCTTTGTATATAGTTTATATTATATTTGTTCTTTATATCATTGTTCTCTTGCTTTTATCTAATGTACCTTAAAATCTATTCAATTATTTTTATAATAGCTGTTTACTTCAGCATTGATTTCAATAAAATCTTATTAAAAAAATAATCAGTGAATCTCAGCAGGGCTAGAATACAGGTACAGCTGATCTAGCATATCTGTACTAACTTGACAATTCATACTGCTGGAAAATATTGAACAAGCCTTAATACTAAACTGGAACTGCTGTTTAAATATAAAGTGATAAAAATATTTTCATTTTCCAAATTTAGTTGCTACACTTCTATGGCATTTTTTTTATCTTTGCAAGTAGTTCAGAGAGGTACTAGATGTTTTGTTACTTAAGACAGAATAGTAATGCTGCTGGTATGAAAACTATCTGTTGATTATCACACAGACGCGCACACACGCAATCAATACTTCTTTGAGCATAGATGTAATGAAGCTCAGTTAAGAGCAAAAGAGCTTAGATATTTAATATCTTCTATTTTTCAATAAAGCATCAATTTCTAAACACGTTATAAGTGCTGGAGTACATTAATGACTCACCTAGTTCGTTTTCGCTGACTTTAAAGACTCTCAGACAGCACCTTTGCTACTCATGAAGTAAAAGTTTTCCCTGTGAGTTAATGTTTCCCTTATGGATGAGGAATATCTTACCCCCCAAAGGCTTTAAATCTAGAATTTGCTCTCTCTCTCTCTCTCTTTATATATATATATATATATATATATATATATATATATATGTATATATATATATATATATATATATATATATATATATATATATATATATATATATATATATATATATATATATATATATATATATATATATATAGAAAGAGAGAGATATGTCTCTATTATATATATATATATATATATATATATATATATATATATATATATATATATATATGTATATATGTGTCTTTGTGTGTATATATAAATATATATATATATATGTATATATATATATATATATATATATATATATATATATTTTTATATATATATATATATATATATATATATATATATATGTATGGGTCTACAAAGCAAAGCCCCCCATATTTTGCAACTAGTTGATACTGATGTTATATGTTTCAATGTATTTTTAATGGATACACGTGTATATAATAGTATATATATTGAAATTATGTGGGGGGCTATGCCCCCACACCTCCAATGTGGAGGGCTGTGACCGCCACACCTCCCCTTACTTTATAGACTCACTACAGGGTCACACTGCAGTGGGCCAGGGAATATATTCCATTTTTTACCAAATGGAATTCGACCAAATGGGTTTTCAGTGAAATGCATTTTCGGTGAAATGGGCTGCCTGAAATAATTTTCAACCAAATGTAATTCAACTAAAAGCAGTAGACCCATATATATATATACAAGGTGAACAACCCCACAAGACCAGCTTTAAAACAATCAGAAATAATAATAACTTCAACTCCACCAATTTTCAAAATGAACTTAAAGCTTGCAATTGGTCAATCCTAAAGCACCTTTCACTGGATGATACGGTAGCATACTTTAATTCCGAATTCCTTACTATTCTTGATTCTCACACTCCTGCTTGCTCAATTAGAACCAAAACAAAAACTGCCCCGTGGCTCTCAAAAGAGACCAAATCTAAAATCATAGCTAGAAATAAGGCATGAGACAAATGGCATGCCACAAAAGACCCACTAGATCAACTCTGCTACCAACAGCTAAGGAATCACACAAAAATATCTATTATACTAGACAAAAAAAAAAACTTCTACTACCATCTTCAAGAAAAACATCACAACAAACCTCAAAAGTCTGGGGCAGGAATAAACAAATTTCTTCAGCCAGGACAGTCCTCCACTCGTACCCTATCAGCTTCCAACCATAAATCTCCAGAGGATATTGCAAATACCTTAAATAGTTTCTTCACAGAGACTATCCAGCCCCTAGCCAGCCAACTGGCACCCAGCTGCTCCAACCCAAATTCTGCTAATACCCCACTCTCCTTTAGCTAATACCCCACTCTCCTTTAGCTAATACCCCACTCTCCTTTAGCTAATACCCCACTCTCCTTTAGCTAATACCTCACTCTCCTTTAGCTAATACCTCACTCTCCTTTAGCTAATACCTCACTCTCCTTTAGCTAATACCCCACTCTCCTTTAGCTAATACCCCACTCTCCTTTAGCTAATACCCCACTCTCCTTTAGCTAATGCCCCACTCTCCTTTAGCTAATGCCCCACTCTCCTTTAGCTGTCAGCCTGTTTCTACATACTTATCAGATCTCTAATTAAGAAATGAAAACCAACTACTCTAGCAGATGATCTCCCACCAGACTATCTACAAAAAGCAGCAGATGCCATGGCATACCCCATCTCCATCATAATCAACAGAATCTTATCTGAAGCCATCATCCCCTCCATTTGGAAAATATCTCATGTAATACCACTCCATAAATAAGGCAACTCATTTGAACTGTCAAACTTTAGACCCATAGCTATTCTGTCATCATTGGCTAAAACTTATGGAGAAGTGTGTCCATAAACAACTTGTGTATTATCTTACCCAGAATAAGCTGTTGTCTAACTCTCAGCATGGTTTTAGGCCACACCATAGTACCACCTCAGCCCTCCTATCCTTCTCTAACACCATAAACCATAACTGAAATGATAGCAAGCTTTCCTCAGCCCTCTTTTTAGATTTCTCCAAGGCCTTTGATATGGACAACCACTAAATACTCATGGGCACCCTTAAGGTATTCTCACTAAATAGCTGTGCACTTTAATGGTTCCAATCTTACCTCTGTGATAGACAACAAGCCATCCTATGGCAGGACAAATTATCAACCCATCTACCTGTTACCCTAGGTGCCCCCAGAGCACCATACTAGAATAATTATACATAATTCTTTTCTCTCTCTTTATTAATGACCTTCTCACGGTCATCCCAAATGTTACCTGTAGCCAATATGCGGATGACCCCACCTTGATTTGTTCAGCCACCTCCCTAACAGATCTAATGACATTAACCCAGAATACTTTCAATATAGTTGAAAACTGTCTCTCTAACCATTAGCTGATATTAAACCCAAACAAAACAAAGTCGCTTGTTTTCTTCCCCACTTGTAAGTCTTCCTCACTACTCTTTACCATAAAATCTAATAATGGTACCATTATCTCCCCAGATGCACAAACCAAACTCTTAGGCGTCACAATAGACAACACCCTCAAACTTGATATCCATGTCAATCAAACTATCAACACCATTAACAAAAAACTTGGCTCCCTCTATAAGATCAAACCTTTCCTTACTCCATTTGCTAGGACTGCAACTGCTCATTCCCATCTACTCTCCACTCTTTTCTATGCCTCCCCTCTAATCTCTAATTTGAACAAATCTGCTCTTAGCAAACTCTCCAGCTGTTATAACCATATTGCTAGATTTGTAACATGCACGGCCTATAGGACCCACCACTGTCACAACCTAAATCTTCTGGGGTGGCTAGAATGGCCTAGCCTACTTCAGTACAACCAGCTTATAATTGCCCATAAAGTTCTCAACCACCCTGATAATACGCCTGCACTTAAAAATATCATCAACCCTTATAGCAACCTGAGGTCACTTTGCTCTTCTAATAAACTACTGGTTCAAACATCCAAAATCAACAACTCTGCTGGGGACTCTCTGTTTGCTAACTCTGTTGGCAAAACTTGGAACTCTCTTCCTGCTGATCTTACTCTCGCACTCTCTCTTACTCAGTTCAAAAAAAGCCTCAAGCTATACTTTAAAACTCACTGACTATGTCCTTGTTCCAAACCCGACTAGATCTTCCTCTGTAGTCTGTAATCATGTTACATGGCCTAGTCAATGTGTCAACACTGTTTAAAAAATGTATGATTATATCACCTGCTTGCTCATCTGGAGCCTGTAAACTGTGTGTAACTTGTAATCATTTTGTGATTTTTTTACTGTATGTTCTACCTTGGAGTTTTTCTCCCTGGATCTCCTCTGAAAATGGACACGTATCCAGTTAGACTATCCCGGTCAACAAATGTAAAATAAAATAAATTATATGTATACATATATATATATATATATATATATATATATATATATATTATATATATATATGTGTGTGTGTGTGTGTGTACACACACACACACACACACACACACACATGAATATTGGTGACTGACAAGTTGTGGAATGACAATTGTCAAACCCAATGAAATATTGGCACAGCTAATCTGAAATCTGCTGCTTGAATGAGCCAGCAGTGTTTCTGTGTAAGATCACAGTGCAGTGGGGATCTGGCCTGCAGTGTTTCTGTGTAAGGTAAGATCACAATCTCCTAACTGTAGTGTGATCTCAGAGCTGATATATATATATATATATATATATATATATATATATATATATATATATGTGTGTGTGTGTGTGTGTGTGTGTGTGTGTGTGTGTGTGTGTGTGTGTGTGTGTGTGTGCGTGTGTGTGTGTGTGTGTGTATGTATATATAGATATAGATATATAGATATATAGATGTATATATATATATATATATATATATATATATATATATATATATATTATATATATTATATATATATATATACATATATATATATATATATATCTATTATATATAATATACATATATATATATATATATATATATATATATATATATATATTTATATATATGTGTGTGGGTGTCTATATATATATATATATATATATATATATATATATATATATATATATATATATATATGGGATCCGGACACATGCTCGACTAGCACATGTCCGAATCACAAAACATCGAACACACATACATGAAAGCGCTTAAAATCGACAAGCGCATCCGTGTATGTGTGCCTGTTTCGTAGGTAGGACTACAGTGCGGGTAAAGGAAAATTCCCTTTTCCCCATTGTAGTGCGATCTTGGAGTGAGAATAATAAAGTAGGCGTGTGTGGGGAGTGCAGGGGGGCTAGAAATGTAGATTTTTAATTTTATCTTAACTACACATACACAGAAGCGCTTTTCGATGTTAAGCGCTTTTGTGTATGTGTGTTCTTCGATGTTTTGTGAATCGGACATATGCTAGTTGAGCATATGTCCTAGACCTATATATATATATAAAATGTGGGCGTACAGGGGGATAAGCCCCTTCTTTTGTATTCCTTTTGATAGGCTAAATTATATTCATTTAGTTACCATTTCATAAAAGGAACTTTATAGACTTCCATACAGATATATATATATATATGTGTGTGTGTGTGTGTGTGTGTGTGTGTGTGTGTGTGTGTGTGTGTGTGTGTGTGTGTGTGTGTAGGTCTATTTAAAAACAATGAAAGCTTACATTACTGAAGATAACATCACCAAGATGACATTGTCAAAACCTACCTTTCATGGATGACCAGAATGCCAAAGAAGTTTCACAAGTTAAGTAACTAGGTGACCAACAAGGGGAAGTTTACCCTTTTTCCCACTGTAGTGTGATCCTGGAGTTGGTATATTTAGTTGGGGGGTGTGGTCGGTGCATTTCCCCACATTGTTTGTGTTCCTAAAGAAATTAGTGATACTTAATGTGATGTTTTACCTCTGTTGATGAGCGGTGATCATGGGGTTACAAAGGTTAATTGGTTACTAGATTATTCTGCCAAACTGAAATGTTAACCAGATGCACAGTAGATTAGTAGCAGATTATATGGAAGCAAAACAATCACTGTAAAACTAATTGCAATGATGCATTAAGTGGAAAAAACTGTAGAAGGAATGTGGACAATTTTGAAAAAGAAATTGAATGCAAAAAAAATCAAAAATGTTAACATCACAATTTAGGCACACAGCATCAGGAGGACATATTTACACAAGAACAAGATAATTGAATAAGGTGAGATACAAAAAAAATATAAGACATGGAAAATAGATGGAAAAGAGGTTTAATTACAACCTTGAAATAAACTAGCTACACAGACAAATTAAACGTAATGTGAGACAAGGTAAAGAAAATTTGAAGAAAATTTATATAAAGATACCTCATAATTGAAAAACATTTTATAAATACATAAGATGTGGAAGGAGTATGCAAGGAGACATACAAATTAATAAACTGTGTGTAGATTCTAAACTTTATTCTCAGACACAACAGATTATTTACAAAATTGTATGCAAAGCAGTTTGGCTCTACAAAGGGAATGATAAATTGTCCTTTGTCCAGGTAACCTCAGATACTGAATTCAAACTAGATTATATTGAAAAAGAGCTATGCAAACTGAATCCAAACAAAGCACAAGGAGGAGACGGAATTAGTAATAATGATCCAAGAACACTTCAGCAAAATGTATACTACCATTTTATTCATTATTTACTAGATCATGTAAATATGAGGAGATTCCTCAAGATTAGAGACATTTACTTGCTAAACCTGTCTTCAAGGGAAAGGGGAGTAGGACAAACCCAAAGTCATACAGGAGTTGGAAAGGTTGAAACTTTAAACTTTATATCAGCATGCAAATGTTGAAAATAGATCTATTACCACTTGTAACATTATGTTCTATAATTAGAATTACATAATTTTTTTGAGTAAAAATTTCACTGTGATATCATTTATAAAGATTTAACTTCAGCATCTGACAGGTGTACACACAAAACACTAATCAATAAATTAGAACAACTAGGTATTGATGTACTCTTGATGAGATGGATAGATTCATGACTTATGAATAGGACATGGCAAGTATCATACAGCAACTGGACCAGTGAAATTCAAGGTTATAGTCAGGGTATCCCACAGGGCTCTGTCCTAGGCCCTTAATTGTTTAGATCGTATCTTTCAGATCTATCTTTTTCACCTGAGGTGTTCTACAGTCTGCATGTAAATAACCTGAAATTGGGTAAACTGATTATGTGTTATAGATAAGGCATGTCTGCAAAAGAACTTGACTAAATTGACCATTTAGGCACATGAGAATAATATGTTGATATATAGACTGAAAACTAAGCATATGAGATTTGGGAGACATGAACTGAAAGATGAATATTTAATACAGCACATAGTGATTGAAACTGTAGACTCATTTAAGGACCTGGGTATATGGGTAGATCCAGCTTTGAGTTTTCATAATCATATCAACCAATTGGTTAATGATAGTTATAGACCTATAGGTTATACAAAAAGATTTATAAAGTCTAGAAAATCAGAAATGATGACGCTATTTATTAGTTACATTAGACCCCAACATGAGTATGGAATAACAATATGGAAACCCTATAAGAAAACAAGCATGAGTAAACTGGAAAGAGTACAGAGGAAATACACCAAGGGCATCCATGGATATGAAAATTTAAGTTATTATGAAGGACAGAAATATCTGAACTTGTACACTGTCTCATATAGATATTTAAGAGGAAGCCATATTCAGGTATGTAGGGCATTTTGAGACAACTACCTCTGAAAATGTTTGATCAGAAAGTAGCAGAAAATCATCAGACAATCCATGCAGAAGATTATATAGGAATGAGAAGTGTACTAACTGGTTCTCTGAGAGATCAAATGATACATGGAATAGACTATCAAACTATATTAAATCAGCACTAGTTTAGATATTTTAAGAACAACCTGGACACTTAATTATTGGAACTACTGTTCTGGTATATTGGCAGGCTAGAAGGGCAATAATGCCAATGCTTAAAATGTTTGTATGTATGTATGTATACTTTCATGCATACATATACAACTATCGGTATCTATCTATCTATATATATATATATATATATATATATATATATATATATATATATATATATATATATATATATATATATATATATATATATATGGTTTACTGTCAAATGTTTGAAACTTACCTTAACATAATTTATAAGGTTGAGGATAAAGCCTTCGCAACGTCAACACATAGCGTGTGTTCATGGTTTTGAGCATCACTGCTTACAATTGAATTGCACTACAGTGGGGATCAGGAAAATTACCCTTTTTTTACTGTAATGCAATTTTTGAGTTAAAATATATAATTAGCAGGGGGTGGGGTGCAGGGGGCTTGCCCCCCTGCAAAAAGTACAGTTTTGTACCTACCATAAATGTAGATGTTCGAGTGTACACCCTGCTGCAGTCATCACACTTGGGTTATCCTGTCATCAGGCGGTCCCGCAGTCGGCCGGAATTCCAAAGTCTTGGTCCGGCATCGGTTGTTGTCGCTTCTTCCCTGACGTCAGTGCGTCAGGGGTATATATACTACAACCGACGCCATTTTCTTCAGTTTTTCTTGCCCCAGATGTCAGGTGCCCCCAAAAAGGTGGTCAGTAATTAGTACCAAATTGAGTAAATTTTGCAAAAACACAAACTCCCTCCAGCTATAAGCAAATACATCAGGAAGGTATTGTAGAGATTTTAGCCAGTTAGTTCAGAGGGGAGGGAGGGTAACCTGGACTGCAGCAGGGTGTACACTCGAACATCTACATTTATGGTGTTGCCCTGCTGCAGTCATCACACTTGGGTTGAATCCCAAAGCTAAGGATGGATAGTGTTTGGTAAAGGTGTGTACTGAACTCCCAAGTTGCAGCTTCCAAAATCTCCTTGGTTGGAACCCCCCTGAGGAAGGCTGTAGATGTAGCTGTTGCCCTGGTAGAGTGGGCCCTAATGGTAGCAGGAACTGGTTTTCCATGATGGGTATAGTAAAACCGAATGCAGTGTCCTATCCATTTGGAAATGGTTTGTTTTGATATAGCCTTCCCTTGAGAAGCTGTAGCATAGGATACAAAGAGCTGGTCAGATTTCTTGAAAACCTTAGTTTTATCCAAGTAGTAACGAAGTTGCCTGTGAATGTCCAAGGAATGCAGGAGTCTTTCTCCTTTGTTCTGTGGATTTGGGAAGAAGGTCGGTAAGTGGATGGTTTGATTTAAAGCCACACTGGAAACCACCTTAGGCATGAAGGAAGGATTAGTTCATAAAGAAACTCTGTCTTGATGGAAAATGAGGAAAGGTTCCACTGCCATTAGTGCCTGTAGCTCTGAGACTCTTCTAGCTGAAGTTACTGCTAGCAGCAGGGCAGTCTTCCATGATAGAAACTGTAGATCTGCAGAGAAAGCTGGTTCAAAGGGAGGTAAAGTAAGTTTTTTCCAGAACAAAATTGAGGTCCCATGTTGGTGTAGGTGCTCTCCTGGGGGGTCTAATGTTTTTTGCCCCTCTGAGGAACTGTCTTAGAAGTGGATGCGAAAATAAGGGTGGAGCCGTGTTATAATGGGCTGAAATAGCTGATGCATGGATTTTAATGGAAGAAAAAGAAAGTCCTTTGTGCAACATCTCAGTTAAGTACTGTAGAATCTGAGGCATGTGAGGCTGAAGTGTGTCTTTGTCTTTAGCTTGGTTCCAGGCACAAAACCTTTTCCATTTGTCCAAATAGGCCTTCCTGGTGCTGGGCCTCCTAGCTTCCAGAATAACATCCATAACTGCTTGGGAAAGAGGAGCTGGCTGGATGCTTAGGTGATTTGCCATGCAGCCAGATTTAAGGTTTTGAGCTGGCTGTGAAGAATCTGATTGTTTTGCTGTGTGAGAAAATGGGCAATTTGTGGTAAAATCCAAGGTAGGCCCTGGGCCATATTCCTCAAAAGTGGGTACCAGTGCTGGCGTGGCCAGTCTGGGGCTATGAGTATCAGTCGTGGTCTCTCCTTTCTGATTTTCAAAAGCACCTTTGTGAGGAGAGGCAATGGAGGGAAGGCATATACTGTCAGGTTTTTCCAACTGAATGAGAGTGCATCCACTTTCCAAGCTTGGTGGTGCAGTGTCCTTGTACAAAATTTTGTTAGTTGATAGTTTTGAGAACTGGCAAACAGGTCTATGTCTGGAAGGCCCCATTTTTGAGTTATCATTGCAAATACCTGTGGATCCAGTTTCCACTCGTGGGGATCCATGATGTTTCTGCTGAGGTCGTCTGCCAATGTGTTCTTTTTTCCTGGCAGGAATTGAGCTTGTAACTGAACTTGGTAAGCCAGAGCTGTGTTCCACAAGGTCACTGCTTGCCTGCTAGAGGGTAGGAGTGTGTACCCCCTTGTTTGTTTATGTACCACATTACTGTGGTGTTGTCCATCCTTATTGTTAGTTGTCCTGGTTGTAATAGATTCTTGAAGGCTGTCAGAGCATTCTGTACAGCTAGCATCTCTTTTTGATTGATGTGCAGATTCCTTTGATCTGCAGTCCATGCACCTTGAACGCACTGTCCTGCCATGTGTGCCCCCCAGGCGTAGTCCAATGCATCTGTTATCATAGTTTGCCTGGCTGGGAGCAAGGTGAAAGGCTGACCCTTGTTGAGGTGACATGCCTGTGAAAACCATAGAAACTCCTGTTGTAGGCAGGGAATGAGAGATATCATTGTGTCCAAGCTGTGGCTGTGTTGAGACCATACGCTTTTTAGGTACCACTGTAATTTCCTCATATGCAGCTTTGCAAATGGTATTAGTATTATGCAAGATGCAATGAAGCCCAAGGCCTGCAGAATTTTTCTTGCAGGTAGTTGGGTCTTTGTTGCCATTGTTTTGAAATATTGAGTCAGTTGTAGTTGTTTGTCTGGCATCAGATAAGCCTTCTGGGCCGTTGTATTCAAGCTGGCACCCAGGAATGTCATATTTTGTGAGGGTACTAGTTTTGATTTATTTTCATTTACTGTGTACCCTAGGCAACTTAGAAGATGTTTTACAAAAGCCAGATGTTGTAAGAGGATGTCCTTGCTTTCTGCTTGGATGAGGCAGTCGTCCAGGTATGGGTATATCTGAATTCCTCTTTGTCTGCAGTATGCAATTACTGGTGCCAGGCATTTTGTGAAGACCCTGGGCGCAGTAGATAAGCCAAAGGGCAGTGCAGAGAATTGGTAATGGGTTGAACCTGCAATGAAATGGAGGTATCTTCTGCAACTTTGTCTGATAAGGACATGCAGGTATGCCTCCTTGAGGTCCAACGTTACTAGCCATGCTTTCTTGCCCAACATGGGAAGAAGCTGCTGTAGTGTTAGCATCTTGAATTTGAGTACTTGTAAGAAGGTGTTTAGAATTGAAAGGTCCAGAATTGGTCTCCAGGCATTGTCCTTTCTGGGAACTAGAAAGAGTCTTGAGTACAATCCTTGGCCTTGCTCTCGAGTAGGTACCAGTTGAATGGCTCTCATGTCCATGAGAGCTGTAATTTGTTTTTGTGCCTCTGCCCATTGATTTTGTGGCAGGTTTGGCATTCCTCTTTTCATTGGCAAGGTGTGAAAATGGAATCTGTATCCTCGTGAAATTATGTCTAGGACCCATTTGTCCTTTGTGACAATGTGCCAGTTGTCTGAAAAAAGTGTGAGTTTTCCTCCCAAGGGGGCTGCCAAGAGAGTGTTGCTTGGCCAGATGAGGTGCAAGTCATTGAGTCTGCCTTCTGGTAGGTTGGGACCTGTCTTCTCCTCCCTTCTGTGTTGCAGTGCCCCATTGTCGAGGTTTGTACTGGGCTTGTGGTTGTCCACTGCCTCTTGGACGTCTGTATTTATCCCTCTGAGGTCTGTCAGTAGCTGGAAAGGACCAATTTTTTGTTGGCCAAGTTCTGCTGAAGCGAGGGGGCTGTACCTGTAGGAAATCTTTGACTGTCTGCATAGATTTTGCCTTATCCTCCATTTTCTTTAAGACTTCTTCTGCTTTAACTCCAAAAAGAACATCCTGCTGTAAGGGAGCATCTAGAAGCTTTGCTTTAACATGATCAGGCAGAGTTTGTTCCTTTAACCAAGCATGTCTACGTATAACAGACCCAGTGACAGCTGCTCTGCAGGAGGCCTCCAGAGAATCAAACCCACATTGTAAGGTGTGTTTGCCCACCTGTTCAGGTGCATGCAACAGATCCTGCATTTCTTTCAATTCAGACTGTTGAGGAAGAGTGGTGATTCTTTGCTTTAACTGTGAGATTAGAAATTGCTGATACTTAAGCATGTGAAATTGGCAATTTAGTGCCCTCATAGCTAGAGTGGCTGAGGTGTAAACCTTTTTCCGCCATCTGTCTAGTGCTCTGGAATCCCTTTCAGAGGGTACAGGATTTTTAGCCATAGAAGCCTTAGCCCCTTTGGGACACTGTGAGATTGTCTCTGGGTCAGCAACAGGACTTTTATATAGAAATTTATGAGAATCAGGCACTCTGTAGTATCTGTCAGGCTTGGCCGGAGCAGGTGATAGAGAGTCTGGGTTCAAACTGGATTCTAAGTAAACATCATCCACAATATCTAACATGGGTGGGATGGCAAGTGGTCTGTGCTGGGGGAGTAAAAGAAACTCTCTGAGCCTTTTCTTCGAGTCAGAGTAGTCCTGACCTTCCCAGTGGAAATGTTCTCTCATAGTGTGTAAAGTTTCCCCAAAGGAATAGTCTTCAGGAGGAGAAGCTGAGGGAATGGAATCCTCAGCATCAGAATCTTCATAAGGAGAGAAGGAGTAATCTTGGTCTTCAGAAGAGGCTGAAGAAATGCATACTTGTTCAGAGGATGCATAATCTTCCACTTGTCTAGGCCTTTTGTCAGGAGGAGGCTGGGAACCCCTGATTAAAGAGATCAAATCTTCAGCCATTTTGAACATCTGTTTCTTAGGCATGGGGCTTTGAACAGGGGACTGAAATGCAGTCCTTTTAGATTTAATAGGAGTCTTCGTCTTAGGAGTCGGCCGACCGGCACTTGCGAACTGCTTCTGCTTCTGGCACCGCACGGCAAGAAAGACTGAAGAAAATGGCGTCGGTTGTAGTATATATACCCCTGGCGCACTGACATCAGGGAAGAAGCGACAACAACCGACGCCGGACCAAGACTTTGGAATTCCGTCCGACTGCGGGACTGCCTGATGACAGGATAACCCAAGTGTGATGACTGCAGCAGGGTAATACGATGAACATTCGTAAAAACGTGTATAATTTATCAACAGCTGTTTTTGGGGAAGATGAACATTTCAGAAAATGCAGAATTTCGATTCTTGACTTAAGAACATTCGACATTTTAAACACTCTACAAAACAGTTTCCAACCTTATTGTTCGATAATTTCCTTAAACATTAATAAGGATTTCATGGTTTTGATAGTAAACCTATACATACATATATACATATATGGAGCTAGTTTAAATGATTAACTTTTCAGAATGTCAAACTTCGTATGGTTGAGACCATATAACTGACATTTTGAAAAGTAAAAAAAAAACAAATTAACTGCAGAAACTCCCTGGTAATATATACAATTACAAAAATATTACATATCCCCTCATGGATTATTGTAAGTGCATATTATTAAAGCACATCTTACAAACTCTGGCATATTGATTATAAGAAGAATTGCCTAAAAGGTGAATTTTATTATTCAGATGAGGAGTTGAAAGCACAACTGCAAGTGGTTAAAACTTAGTCAGGTAATATAGGAATAACGCTTTGTCTTGGTAAATGTGCAAAAGCAATATTTAAAGCAGGAAAGTTGCAGCACTAAGAAAATATCAGTCTAGGACAGCAATATGATATTAAGGAACTTGAGCAGAAAGGAATGCATGTGTGTGTGTGTATGTGTGTGTGTGTGTGTGTGTGTGTGTGTGTGTGTGTGTGTGTGTATATATATACATATATATATATATATATATATATATATATATATATATATACTTTCATTAATCTTAAGTATGCACAAGTGATCACTTCAACAGTCTGATCATGTGATGTACAGTTCATCATTCTCTACAATGCTTTGTATTTCATGTTTCCAATGCGTCTCACCTGCTTCTAAATTTTAATGAGTGCACTATTCCCAGTGCAACAATCTTGACACATTATTGTACCTTTCAGTGTACAGGCCCTCCGCCATGAGTGTATCACACCCAGCAACAAGGTGTGCAACTGTTTCCAATTCTTTTTTACATTTATCTGTTTTTCTTATGCTAAATAGATTTCATACACAAATGTGTATATATTCTACTATCCTGGGCTGCAATTATTAACCTTTCATTCTTTGGTTTCAGCTAACTTCTCCTTAACCATTCTGGTATCAAACCCTGATCAGTATGAGTTTGTTCCAGGAGATCTCTTTACTTGTCACTGTATTTATGGCTTTTCCACATTTCTTTCCTCCTCATCTGATCCTTTTTCTTATAGTCGTTCTTTTGTCTGTTGGCACATTCAGTTACTGTCTAATTTTTCTCTAATTTAAGTTTGATTTCCATTTCTGCTTGCCACCTGAATGATTCTACTAAACTAAGCATAGGGGTCATCTTAGACTTTCTCTCTTCATGTTTTGAACCTTTCACTATGTTTGGATCAGATGATGTCAGCAATATGTATACAGTCCCATGACTGTAGATCTATACATGTAATCAATTTTGAGGTGGCCCAGACCTCCTTCAGAGCGTGGAATATACAGTACGATCCTGGTATACATGGATTTTTATATGCCATTTGGCAAGCGTGAAGCATTTTTCTTGTTTTTCTGTCAAATTGATCCAATAGCTTTGGGGCCAGTTAATCACACCAAAACTGTAACTTAAAACAGTATAACAAATTGGTTTATACATTGTACTTTATTGCTAGATTTCAAGGCTGTTTTCAATATTAGTTTTAGGCTGGTATTCATAGTTGGTTGTGCAAATGCAAAATGGGTATTCCTGATGCTTTCAAGTCAGCAAAGCAAAGGTGTGATTTATGCTAATGTGCAAGGCCAAAAATATAATGAGATGCAAATGAGAAGTGTTGTAAAGTGTTGTAAAGCATAGTATGCTAATGAGGTGGTTTTGCAGTTCATAGTTCAACATTCTGGAGTGCACGCATCCGTTGTTAAATGTCGCACTTTGCCTTTGATATTGGAGTTACAATCCACAAACTTGTTTGTAGATGAATACACAATCACTTTCCTGACACAGAAATGAATAATTTCCTTTAGCAAACCTTTCATTAATCTTAAGTATGCACAAGTGATCACTTCAGCACTCTGATCATACATGAAGAAGCCCTTCCCTCTCACACAAATGATTAGCTCTTCCAGTGACCATTTCAATAACATTTCCTCATATGCACAAGCAGTAAAATGGACATTTCACACAAGCAACCCTTCAGTAACATGCCCTGGTATGCACAAGCAGTAAAATGATGATTTCACCCAAGCTAACCCTTCAGTAACATCTCCAGGTATGCACAAGCACTAAAATGATGATTTCACCCAAGCTAACCCTTCAGTAACATGCCCTGGTATGCACAAGCAGTAAAATGATGATTTCACCCAAGCTAACCCTTCAGTAACATCTCCAGGTATGCACAAGCACTAAAATGATGATTTCACCCAAGCTAACCCTTCAGTAACATCCCCTGGTATGCACAAGCAGTAAAATGATGATTTCACCCAAGCTAACCCTTCAGTAACATCTCCAGGTATGCACAAGCACTAAAATGATGATTTCACCCAAGCTAACCCTTCAGTAACATCTCCAGGTATGCACAAGCACTAAAATGATGATTTCACTGAAGCTAACCCTTCAGTAACATCCCCTGGTATGCACAAGTACTAAAATGATGATTTCACCCAAGCTAACCCTTCAGTAACATCCCCTGGTATGCACAAGCAGTAAAATGATGATTTCACCCAAGCTAACCCTTCAGTAACATCTCCAGGTATGCACAAGCAGTAAAATGATGATTTCACCCAAGCTAACCCTTCAGTAACATCTCCAGGTATGCACAAGCAGTAAAATGATGATTTCACCCAAGCTAACCCTTCAGTAACATCCCCTGGTATGCACAAGTACTAAAATGATGATTTCACCCAAGCTAACCCTTCAGTAACATCCCCTGGTATGCACAAGCAGTAAAATGATGATTTCACCCAAGCTAACCCTTCAGTAACATCTCCAGGTATGCACAAGTACTAAAATGATGATTTCACCCAAGCTAACCCTTCAGTAACATCTCCAGGTATGCACAAGCAGTAAAATGATGATTTCACCCAAGCTAACCCTTCAGTAACATCCCCTGGTATGCACAAGTACTAAAATGATGATTTCACCCAAGCTAACCCTTCAGTAACATCCCCTGGTATGCACAAGCAGTAAAATGATGATTTCACCCAAGCTAACCCTTCAGTAACATCTCCAGGTATGCACAAGCAGTAAAATGATGATTTCACCCAAGCTAACCCTTCAGTAACATCTCCAGGTATGCACAAGCACTAAAATGATGATTTCACCCAAGTTAACCCTTCAGTAACATCCCCTGGTATGCACAAGCAGTAAAATGATGATTTCACCCAAGCTAACCCTTCAGTAACATCCCCTGGTATGCACAAGTACTAAAATGATGATTTCTCCCAAGCTAACCCTTCAGTAACATCCCCTGGTATGCACAAGCAGTAAAATGATGATTTCACCCAAGCTAACCCTTCAGTAACATCCCCTGGTATGCACAAGCAGTAAAATGATGATTTCACCCAAGCTAACCCTTCAGTAACATCCCCTGGTATGCACAAGCAGTAAAATGATGATTTCACCCAAGCTAACCCTTCAGTAACATCCCTGGTATGCACAAGCAGTAAAATGATGATTTCACCCAAGCTAACCCTTCAGTAACATCCCCTGGTATGCACAAGTACTAAAATGATGATTTCACCCAAGCTAACCCTTCAGTAACATCTCCAGGTATGCACAAGCAGTAAAATGATGATTTCACCCAAGCTAACCCTTCAGTAACATCTCCAGGTATGCACAAGCACTAAAATGATGATTTCACCCAAGCTAACCCTTCAGTAACATCTCCAGGTATGCACAAGCAGAAAAATGATGATTTCACCCAAGCTAACCCTTCAGTAACATCTCCAGGTATGCACAAGCAGTAAAATGATGATTTCACCCAAGCTAACCCTTCAGTAACATCCCCTGGTATGCACAAGCAGTAAAATGATGATTTCACCCAAGCTAACCCTTCAGTAACATCCCCTGGTATGCACAAGTACTAAAATGATGATTTCACCCAAGCTAACCCTTCAGTAACATCCCCTGGTATGCACAAGCAGTAAAATGATGATTTCACCCAAGCTAACCCTTCAGTAACATCCCCTGGTATGCACAAGCAGTAAAATGATGATTTCACCCAAGCTAACCCTTCAGTAACATCCCCTGGTATGCACAAGCAGTAAAATGATGATTTCACCCAAGCTAACCCTTCAGTAACATCCCCTGGTATGCACAAGTACTAAAATGATGATTTCACCCAAGCTAACCCTTCAGTAACATCTCCAGGTATGCACAAGCAGTAAAATGATGATTTCACCCAAGCTAACCCTTCAGTAACATCTCCAGGTATGCACAAGCACTAAAATGATGATTTCACCCAAACTAACCCTTCAGTAACATCTCCAGGTATGCACAAGCAGTAAAATGATGATTTCACCCAAGCTAACCCTTCAGTAACATCTCCAGGTATGCACAAGCAGTAAAATGATGATTTCACCCAAGCTAAACCTTCAGTAACATCTCCAGGTATGCACAAGCAGTAAAATGATGATTTCACCCAAGCTAACCCTTCAGTAACATCTCCAGGTATGCACAAGCACTAAAATGATGATTTCACCCAAGCTAACCCTTCAGTAACATCCCCTGGTATGCACAAGCAGTAAAATGATGATTTCACCCAAGCTAACCCTTCAGTAACATCCCCTGGTATGCACAAGCAGTAAAATGATGATTTCACCCAAGCTAACCCTTCAGTAACATGCCCTGGTATGCACAAGCAGTAAAATGATGATTTCACCCAAGCTAACCCTTCAGTAACATCCCCTGGTATGCACAAGCAGTAAAATGATGATTTCACCCAAGCTAACCCTTCAGTAACATCTCCAGGTATGCACAAGCACTAAAATGATGATTTCACCCAAGCTAACCCTTCAGTAACATCCCCTGGTATGCACAAGCAGTAAAATGATGATTTCACCCAAGCTAACCCTTCAGTAACATCTCCAGGTATGCACAAGCAGTAAAATGATGATTTCACCCAAGCTAACCCTTCAGTAACATCTCCAGGTATGCACAAGCACTAAAATGAACATCTCTAAGTATGTACAAGAATCAAAATAAAACATTTACCCAAGTGGCCCGTTAGGTAAAACTGTGAAAGCATGCTGAAGCATCATTGCATCTCTGCATTTGAATGAAAAACGGTTGCTTTCAGGCGTAACTTCAGGGTAATTTACACACTTCAATTGCAAATGAGCTCATTGTAGATTCAAGTCTATGAATCAAACTCATATGCATACATGTAAACCCGCTTAACTTCATATCAGCTGTCCCCCTATCAGATACACGGAAGTCATGTTGCACATTTCCATTAGGGGGGCATGTTCAGAAAAAAGTCTTCCACATTTCAGTAGTCATCCAGAGAGTGCAAGATTTGTATAACTTTGTAACGCTATTCTTCTCTGATCACAGCTATTAGTATGCAAAGCCCCGAACTCTGAATACCACCCTAGGTCTTCTGAAGTTTTCCTTACTGAGTTTTATTCATATTTGTTCATTTTGTTATTGCTGATCCTTCATCAATTCCTATATATATATGTATATATATGTATTCAGAAAGTAGTGAGAAAACCAGATATACAAGTCCAAGAAAAAAAGGCAAAGAGTAGCATCAATCATTAAAATTGCTACACGTAGAGATTCTAGTGTCTGAAATATCAGGGTCTGCAGACAGAAATGAGAGTGATGCGGCATCAAGATACCCAGACAATTTCAGTAGTAGTAGGAGCAACAAACTAATAAATAAGAATGTACGATTGTGCATAAATATACTACCCCTATCTGTTACTCCATATAAACTACATAAGGAGGCAATTCTTGGATACATCGCAGGTGTTGACAGGAGCGGTCTTGGCTAAAATCACTGAAGCAATGCTGGGTTTATGAACTTTAATAATAACCACACTTAGGAATGGGGTCAATACTCAACATTGTTTTAGAAACCCAAAATATTTGGAGAAATTATACCAAGTCATTTCTAAAATAATGAATTGGTGTTAATGCTTGTAGATAATGGTTATGATATCAATGCTAGCTATCTTAAGGTCAGAATTAGAGGATTCAGGTCCAAAGACCTTCAAATAAAACCTGCTTCTTCAATTTAGGGTTGTAATTGTCTTTACTGACCCATAGGTCTAGCTTTATTTTTCAGAATATTAAGATTATCAGGACTCCAAATTAACATAGGTAGCCAATTCCAAATTACTGGAATCAACTGAGTTATGCATGCCCCCCTTAGCTCTGTTTTATTATGTTTTATTATACATATAGGTTCATAGATTAGTACTAGGCTAACTGCCCTTGCAAGCCATTTTAAGCCTAGCCAATTATCCCTTATGAGACTCAAACCCTGCACCTTGTGTGTGCAAGGCAAACACCTTAACCATTAGTCCACCCTCCCTTTTAAATTGTCATGTCATTGACTCCTTTCTAGCATATACATCTAAATTAAACATATATCTTAACTCCTTCCTATCCATTCTTTTGTAAGTCCATATTAATTCACCCCTATAATATAAAGAAAGGAATAAAGATTGCGGCGTTGACATTTTCCTTCATAATTTGAATTGTGTATATTCTTTTGGTAAATTTTCTTTGGTCAGATTCTAATCAATTCAGTTGTCATGAAGAGTAAATTTAAAAAGAATTATTATGTTTTTTTTATTAAAAAAGTAAAAAGACACAGAAACGGCTAGTATCTCCAGATCAAATCTTTACTTCAGTGCACCAAAAGTAAAATAAGCGCTTTCACCATACAGGCATCATCAGGTGTATCAGAAGCACTAATCAGTACACACCTTTATATCAATTAAAACAATTCTAAAATGTCACATGATACAAATTTAAACAAATAGTACAACATATCTCATTATAAAACACATATATAAATACTGAGAAAACTATATTTTATTATAATAAAAATTAAAAACTTCCAATAAAAATACAATATTGAAAGAAATATGAGCCTTTATGTGTGTATGCATCTATCTTTTAATGGACCTCAGCTTTAACTTGGGTTTCAGTGGTACGGACTCATTGAGTCCATGCCCCGCATCCTCCCTAAGTCTCACAATCCAAGTTGATTCCAGATCCTCAGTCCTGCTACATATATCTCCTTGTCTGACATTTTCATACACTCTGGCTACAGCTAAAATCTTAAATTTATGCATGGCATTTGTGTTCAAAACATGTTTTGCGAGAGCATTAATCCTATTGCCTTTATTGATGTGATAAATATGTTCTCTTATTCGTTCTTTAAACGATCTGTCTTCTCTATATAAAACATTTTACAAATGGTGCAATAAGCCAAATATATAATATGTAATGTATCACATGTGGCATCCGCCTTGAATGTATATATCCTACCATTATCTGGATGCTCAAATATGGAACTAGTGTCAGTATATGTGCACCAATTGCAATAGCCACATGGTCTAGTACTACGGGCATTGTAATTACTACTCGTGTTTGGAATAGCACAATCTCTGTCGTACTGATTTATAATTGCTGAATAAAAACTTGGGCTCTGTGTTAATATATTTGGAAATACCTTCATCAGTAGTGAGAACATTCCAGTGTTTCTTAATAGTGTTTAAATAATCATTAATATCACTGGTATATGTTGCCTTAAAACGCAATCTCCTGTCTACAGACCTCTTCTTGCCTCTACCATCCACCCTGGTTCGAGATGAAAAATATGGTCTAGCTTCATCTTGTCTCTTCTTGGTGATTCGATTTACACTGTCAAAAATTAGTTTATCCTCATAGCCGCTATCTCTTAAGTTACTAACGACAGTATCAACCTCCGTAGAAAAATCTACTTCTCTGGCATTTAATCTATATGCCCTATACATCTGATTTGCAGCTACATTTTTAAAACATAGAAAGGATGTGAACTACCTCTATGTAACAAATGATTGACATGACAGTCCTTCCTGTGTAATTTAGTGTATATAAAACCAGTGCTGTCTTTTATTACCGCCACATCCAAAAACTCTGCTGAGTTCTGTGAATAATGTGAAGTAAATCTAAGAAAATGTGTGCTTGTATTCACATAATCCATGAATGTACTGAAAGTATTATAATCACCCTGCCATAAAATAAAAATATCATCCACAGATCTGCGATAGAATAGGACATGTTTGCAAAAAGGCCCTTCAAAGATGTGTTGGGTTTCCCATACGGCCATAACCGCATTGGCGTAACTATTGGCACAAGATGTGCCCATAGCTACGCCATTGCATTGTTTGAATGCTTGTGCACGAAACACAAAGATGGTATGTTCAAGTACTATTTCAAGGAGTTTACTCAATAACTCTGTTTTTGTAGTACTATAATCAGTATGTTCCCTTAAAAAATATTTAAAATTTACAATACCTCAGTGTTAGGTATGACAGTAAACAAGGAAATTACATCCATGGTAACAAAAACATGTCCATATTACTACAAGTAGTGACATAACCATGTAAGTCACTCAGGAAATGTTCAGTATCCCTTAGCACATGTACCAGTTGATTCAAACCTGGTCTCAGATGCTTATCTATATAAATAGATAGTGACTCAGTATACCAATTCCTGCCGATACAATCAGTCGAAGAGGAGGATTAGATCAGTGTTTGTGTCTTTTTATTTTTTTATTGGACTGCTTCTATTAGACACAGCAAGTGAGTTTCATTTTATGGTAGTTTTTTTGATATCTTTTAATATTTTTTTATTATCTAAAGACTTACCATGCAGCTTTCATCTCTGGTTATAATGTTTCTTAATAGGCAACCTGTATGTCTAATTGCTGCAGCAACAATTTATCTACATATTCAGCAGAGGAGAATCTGTTTGAAATAGTAATTTCCAAGTCCTCATAAAGTGCTACTGCTTTTAAGAATGTCCATGAAAGACTAGTGGATCCATCAAAACTCTGTTATGAAAATACATTACCTTGCATTTTTGGTATTAAAAATAATACCCATTTCTGAGGCCATGTTTTGTTAAATATATATATATATATATATATATATATATATATATATATATATATATATATATATATATATTAATCTTCTAAATTTTTCTTAATAACTACAATGAACCTAATCTTCCAATCACTTGTGTATTTTTTAGCCAAGAGGGATCATGCTTGGGGATAAATGAAAATACTGTGTAAATAATAATGGTCCTGAAAACTGATCCCTGACCCACGCCCAAGATTATATCCACATCTTCTATATGACATTCCTGTACAGCTACAGACTGACTGCGCTCTAACAACCACCTCATAATCCATTGCAATCAAAAGCTTTATCTAATTAGAAAAATGTGGTTCCACATGCAAGACTAGGTCCACTGTTACAGTAAGTTACAGTAACTTCATCACAGAATTCCACTAATTTATTGAATATCGCCCTGCCTTTTATGACTCTATGGTGATATAAGGTGTGTGTGTGTGTGTGTGTGTGTGTGTGTGTGTGTGTGTGTGTGTGTGTGTGTGTGTGTGTGTTCCCCTGCATTAAATCAACATTCTACCATTTAAAGCATTTGCCAAGTATTGTAGTTAAAATTAACTGTCTGTTACTTTCATGTCTGAATAAATTCCCTTTTTAAAAACTGGAGTAATATTACAGTATTGATCGGAACATGACTTGGACTAAGCAAATCATTAAAGGTTGACTTTAAAAGCTAAGTCAGCTGTGATATTGCACTATCACAAATCTCAGAACAGTACCTGGACCTAGAGCAGTGATTTTATTTACTACTCTCCCGATGCTGAGTTCGGAAAAGAAGGGGAAATATTGCCTGTTAATACAGAGTGATGTATTGTACCACATCATTTCCCAGGAGTTTTCCCTCCGGTTTTGATGAAATGTTTGTTAAACTCATTAGCATCTATTGACATTGTCTTGCTAGGACTGTGTAATGATGTAACTGAAGTATGTTATTACATTCTTACATCTTGACAGCCAGTTTTTATTTTGACTACTCTCCAGTTTAATTAAATTCTGTACTTCCTTTGCTGCCTTATTTAGCTTAGACGTATTTTTTAACGCACTGATATTTTGTGAGAATTCCTAGTGTGGCAAGATGTATGAAAAGATGGAAAGACAGATTTGTTGTTGTGGAACTCAGTGCACACTATTGAAAAATTTGCAAACAAATAGGGTGACTGTAGACATAAAATGTTTCATACTCCATCTGGCTTTTAAGTCTCATTCATACCCTAGTCTATAAGTTTAGATTAGTACTAGGCTAACTGCCCTTGCGAGCCATTTTTAAGCCTAGCCAATTATCCCCTTGTGAGACTCAAACCCTGCACCTTGTGTTTGTAAGGCAAACACTTTAACCATTAGGCCACCCTCCCAACCCTATATATATATATATATATATATATATATATATATATATATATATATATATATATATATATATATATATATATATATATATATATATATATATATATATATATATATATATATAATCATATATATATAATGATTTGATCACTTAAGTTAGCATTACTTTATTACTTTGTTGGAGGTTGTAGAACAGTGCTTTGCCCCTTTTCAGCTGTTGTGCATTCCCAGAGCTGGTATATATAACTTGAAAGTGGTATGGGGATTCAGGGGGATGCATCTCCATTAAAAAAAAAAGTGAGTTTTGTGTGTGTGTGTGTGTGTGTGTGTGTGTGTGTGTGTGTGTGTGTGTGTGTGTGTGTGTGTGTGTGTGTGTATTTTAATTGTGTTGTGTTTCAGTTCTTGGGACTGATGTATTGACCTTCAGTCTTTTTGATATTGTAAAAAAGTGCATCCACACACTAGCACAAATAAATATTGTGTCTGTGAATATTGTCTCCATCTAATTGTAGCAGCCTCTAAATAAATATATCCACATTCAGTCTATCTCAAACATCATTTGCAGATGTATCACTCTCCCCAACAAATTAACGTCCTCTGTCATCTTAATAATACTATTAAAAATGTAACTTCATTCCAATACCAAGGAATCTCATTAGACCCCTTCCTAAATTTCTACCTCCTCCTTGATTACACGCACAAAAAACAGATGTCTCTTACTCCAGGCTAATAGAATCTCCCCTTTTATATCCAGCCCTTGTAGATATGCCGTAGGTAAAGGTATAACTGACTCAGGTAAAATATTGTTCCCCTCGATTTGCTGCAGCCTCTAAAAGTAATGTTTCTACCATTCAGTCCATCTCAAATCCCATTTGCAGATTCATCACTGTCTCCCACGATATGAACATCACTGAAAAATAATTGAGAAAAGCTAATTGGCTACCTCTAAAACAATGTGCTGACTTTCTACTTGCTTATCAACTATTTCAGCTTATCAAAACTGACACTTTTCTCCGACTAGGTTTCAGACTATTCAGAGATGCACCAACATAAAGCCTTAGATATCCTGACCACTCATGTCCATGTCCAACCCCCACAAACTAGGCTCCGCTACGCAGACCATGCTTTGCCATCCATCAGTCTCAAACTATGTGAATCTTTCCCTTCTCTTAATGATCATTCCTCTTAGCCCATTTTCCAAGCAGCAAAAAAATACATGTCAAGACTCTAGGAAAATGCAGCTGCTACCTGTCAGGTCATATAATCTGACATCTGTGTCCCTTTGCTGCCTCTACAAACTTTGTTCTGAGTCTACTTTTCCTTATGATTCTTTCAATGTGCCAACTCTGATTTCCACTCTACATATAATACATAAATACATACCATACTATTCAGGCATGACCAAAGGGCAATTTCAAGTGTACTCTCCAGTCCAGCTGGTGAATCTGGGTATCCTGAGGCAATGTTACAACTGCTTCATGTACATAGACAACCCCTTCCTCCTACCACAAAACACTAACATATGCAAGAGATGCAATTATACAGCCAAACTGGAAGCTAAGCTGTCTCCACCCAAGACTGGAACAGACAGTCAAGAGGAGAAGGTTAACACTTGTACCACACCTCCTGCTGCACACAGACCTACTAAAGCAACACTGGCAAAAAATGTACATAAATTCACAAAATCATACTCGGAGGCTCTAAATAAAAACCTGCAAAAGCATCAGAGACCTCCAAAGCAGACACCCAAACAACCCGCACCTCCCGTCACAAACCAGAAAACACAAAAAACACAAAATCAGTGTGCTGCACAATCACAGCCCTTAAGGCGAAATAACATACCTAACACACTAGTAATAGGTGACTCTTTAGTCAGGTAGACTGACGGCTGGACAAGCAGAAGGTTACTGTTAGCTGCCTGTCGGGAGCCAGAATCTGCCACATAACACAAACACTCAGGTCACTCCAGAACAAGTACAAATATGACTCTGTCATTGTTCATGTTGGTGTGAATGATCTGAGATGTACCTCCCTGGACTACATGAAAAGAGACATGGAAGAGCTCTCCGATCATGCAGCCCAGGCTGGTATGACCCTGACCCTGAGTAGCATCCTGCCCTCACCAAGAATGATACCTTAGTATAAAGAAAAAATTATCAATTTCAACAATTGGCTAAGCTTCTGGTGTCATTCAAAGGGGATCCAATGTCTGTCAGCCTGGGACGACATGCTCGACAAGCCTCATTGCTTTGCAGAGATGGCTTGCACCTGTCACCCCTAGGCTTTTGAATACTGGCCAAGGCTCTTGCTGCCCCCATAGTGCCTTTCTTAGGCAAGGCTCAAAAGTCAAACCCACCTTCGTAAACAGCACAATTAACTAAAAACTGAGGGTTATGCTACTCATTGCCAGGAGTTTAAATCTCAAAATGCACATACTCGAAGCACTCCTCAGTATGGAGGACTTAGATATCTCTGCAGTAATTGAAACCTGGTTTAAGGCTCCAGAGAGCACCCCAGCACTACCAGGCTGCAACTCCTACCACACATTTCGGCCACAGAACATGGACTGAAACACAAAAGGGGGGGGGGTGTATCCATATTCATCAAGGATACCTACACCTCCAGGTTAGTGGCACAGCATGATACCTCTGAGATCATCCATGTGCAACTAACATTGAGCAAATCTGCAATGCAAATTGTGGCCTGCTACAGATCACCCTCCATGACCCAGGGCCACCACTCCACCTTTCTGAAGACACTGGAAAACATGAAGGTCCTACCGAACACCCTGATATTGGGCGATTTCAATTACCCTACCATTCACATGGAAAACTACTCAAGTACAAACTCCCATGCCCAGCGCTTTCTGGAATTCATCAACTCAAACGCCGTTGATCAGCCGGTAAACTCCCCTAGCAGAGGCAAAAACATATTGGACCTGGTCATCACCAACATGGGTGACAGGTGTTCCACACCGGAGGTCAACCCTTCACTGGTTAGATCAGACCATAAACTAATCACTCTGGATGTCCACACCCCACCACCACCTCCAACTAAGGAAACCACAGTAAAAATAATTTCTAAAGCAAACTTCACCTTACTTAAGACAGAGGTGTTACGTTTCACAGCCCCCACGCTAAACGATAACACTGCCCAAGATGCAGAAACCTTTACAAATGCACTCTATGAGCACCTACAAGGATGCATGGATTGTGCCATCCCTAGCAAAACCAGGACTCACTCCTCTAAGAGAAGGAAACCAGTTTGGTGGACCCCTGCCATAAACAGGCTATACAATAGAAGGAGGAAACTAGTTCAGAAAAAAAGCAAATCCCAAGAAGGAAAGACATCCCTAATCAGGATCAGTAAGAAACTAAGGTCCCTCATGAAATCATCCAAGGCTAACTTCAAAAGAAAAATAGCCAAGGATTCAAAAGATATCCACAAAGCCTTCTTTAGCTATGTTAAGATTCTAAGTGGCAAAATAGCACAAAATATACTGAGCCTACTCATATTGCCAGCATCCTGGCAGATAGATTCAGTGCAAACTTCACCCCTCCTCTCACCTCCAAAAGGATCCACAACAATACCGGAAAAGTGTAGTGTCCCAAAAATCACAGATGCACAGGTGAAAACAGCCCTTTCAAAAGCCAAAAAACAAAGCATCAATGGGACCAGATGGTGTCCCAGGCTGCGTCTTGCACGAACTACACTAACCCCCCAACTAAACATGCTGTTCAACCTCAGCCTCTCCACAGACTATGTGCCCGTAGAATGGCACACAGCAACAGTTATTCCTCTCCACAAAGGAGGGGCCACAACTGACCCTGGTAACTATCATAAGCCTGACTAGTACTATAAGCCTGACTAGCCTGGTCTGTAAGGCTATGGAGTGCATCATCATGGAACTCATTAACAAAGACATTGGGAACGGCGAAACACTTGACCTGACCCAGTTTGGCTTTGTTAAGGGCAGATCATGCCTACTAAACCTGGTTGACTTCTTCGAGACAGTCACCAAGGCCATAGATGAAGGAAAGTTGGTTCACAAAGCCTACCTTGACCTCGCCAAGGCTTTTGACACCATTCCCCACTCAGGTATTACAGAAAATCTCACCAGCCTGATCATAAACCCCTATGTCATGAGATGGGTTGCCAACTGGCTTACAGACAGAACTCACATGGTAAGAATAGTGGTCTCCAGGTCCGACTCTAAACCAGTCACAAGTGGTGTCCCACAAGGCTCGGTCCTGGGACCCCTACTTTTCAGCATATACTTCTCAGAAGTACAGGCAAACACAGAAGGGTTATGGCTAACCAAGTTCACTGATAACTGCAAACTGGGAGCCATAATTGACTCTCTGGATGACATGGACATCCTCCAAAAGGGCCTTACTGAGATGGACACCTGGTGTCAAAGTCATGGCCTCAAGGTAAATGCCAAATAAATGCATAGTCATCTCGTCTGGGAAAAATAAAACACCCATGAATTATCACATTGGTGGCAGCTCCCTTAATACAGAAGAGGTAATAAGAGATCTGGGGACCCAGGTAGATAGTAAGCTCTCCTTTGACAATCATATTGCCAAAGTAGTTAGGAAATACTTCTATGTGGCCCATCTAATTACTAAAGGGTTCGCATCTAGAAATAAAGAGGTTATAGTGCCCCTCTACTCGACACTCATTAGACCCATCATGGAGTACAATGCCCCATTTGGGATGTACCTCACAAGATACTTCCAAAAGCTGGAAAGACCACAAAAGGACTTCACCAAGAGGATTACTGGCCACAAACTTATGAACTATGCAGCCCGACTGAAAAAACTCTGGCTGTACTCAGTGGCATATCGCTTACTCAGAGGTGATCTCTGCCTGACTTACAAAGCTATGTCCAACTCAGAATTGATGGACATTCTCCACCTAAATAAATCTAAGTCACTGCGAGCCACGCGCTCTAGTGAGCTAATCCTCACCACAATAATAAAAAGAATATGCTGGAGGGATAGTTTCCTGTCACAAGACTCCCCATGCTTGGGAACAAAATTCCAAATTACATCAGGCAGAGCCCCTCACTAACACTCTTCAAGAGAAACCTTGACGAGTGGATGGGTAACAAAAAATACACCTCTGGGATCACTTCATTTGCTCTGCTTGACAGAGGATCAGTTAATTAATCAATGGGGCGGTGAAAGCCGACACACATGTTTAAAAACCACCTCAGCATTCAAACTCTCCACAACTCAACACCCCCCCCCCCCCCCCAGATCAGGAATGGTGAAATCTTATATGCCAACCTCAAACTAAACCCAAATAAAACCATCAACATCATCAGCTGCTACTTCCCTCCTGGCCAAAATATTTCTCTCCTAGAAAACCTCCTGAATTGGGCCAATCTTTCTTTACCTCAAGAAACCATCTTCCTTGGCAACTTTAACATCACCTGGCTATCCTGTAGTAATGACCACCCAGCCATACACGGAAATCTACAAGGTTTCTCTCTGCTAATACAGTCACCCACCCATGCAAATAAAACCCCCAACAATCATACCATCCTCAATCGGATACTAGTTAACAAAGATCCCCACTCCTACACAACAGGCTCATACCTGACAGCCTCACTGAACATTACCCTACTTTCCTTCCAAAACACCATTTAAAAATTCCAGTCTCATTATCCATAGAAAAATCTGTAACAAAGCAAACTTCATCCCCTACTTCTTTATCTCTTCCCTCCAAAAATGTAACCGGACACAGCTAAAATACCTCAGCTTAGACAGCATCCACTTCTTCAATAGCACCTTACTCAGCATCCTAAACACCCACACTCCCATAAGATACACCAGAGTCAAAACAAAAACTCCCCAGGCTACAAAAAAAAACACCTGGGGTCTAATGAAAAGCTTGGGAACACTGGCACCTAACAAAATCCCCCTCTGCTAGGCAATCCTTCCTTGAATTGAGCAAAAAAGTCAAATGGCAAATCAAAACAGATAAAGCCCTTTACTATCAAGTCCACCCTAAACTTTTTCCATCAGAACCCTAAGCAATTTTGGACCACAATAAACTCCATACTCCACCCATGTAAAATGGGCACCCCCCCCACCTACCATCCCCTCCTTCTCCAGCAATATAGCTGACTCTCAACAAACACTTCACTGAAACCATACTATCCTTAGCCAAACAACAGCACCCCTCATCCACTACCCCCACTCTCAACCCCAATCCTCCCCCCGACAATTTCACCCTCTCCACAATACCCACTACCTATATAAAAAGACATATGATAAAACTTAAGCCCACAAAACTCGCAGCTGGCAACCTTCCCTCAGAATATCTAAAAATGGCAGCCAGCACCCTTGCCTATCCAGTTTCCATATTAGTTACCTGTTCCATATCAGAAAGCTATGTACCTTCTCTGTTAAAAATTTCACACATCGTTCCCCTACACAAAGAAGGCTCCTCCACTGACCACTCCAATTACCGCTCCATCGCCATCCTTTCCCCACTCTCCAAGATCCTTGAGAAATGTATTAATGCTGAGGTATTAAACTACCTCCTAGCTAACAATCTCCTCTCCAAAACCCAACATGGCTTCAGGCCATATCATAGTACTACCACCGCCTTGCTTTCTTTGACCAACACAATCATTCATCATAAAAACAGTAGCTTGTTCACTGCTATATTTCTGGACCTATCAAAGGCTTTTGACATGGTATCAGACAAAATTCTTCTCTCTTTCCTCACTAATCTCTCCTTTTCCCACTCTGCCACCAACTGATTCCATAATTATCTGTCTGGCCGGCAGCAATCAGTTGTTTGGCAAGATCAGCTATCCCCTCATCTTCCCGTAACTCTCGGTGTCCCCCAAGGCCCCATCCTTGGCCTCCTACTATTTTTCCCTGTTCACCAACAATCAACATACCTCCAAGCAACATGCTTCTCTCATGCAATATTCTGAAGACTTCACCCTCATCTGCTCTGCCTCCACTTTACCAGAACTTCAAAAGATCACACACAATTGTTTCACATCTGTAGAAAGCTGGCTATCCAATGCCCAACTTCTACTCACTCCAAACAAGACCAAACTCATTATCTTCCAACCCTCCAAATCTAACAAGATTTCCACTCACTTCAACATTCTTGCCACAGACAACACCATGATCTCCCCATCTGAGCACACCAAACTCCTTGATGTGGAGATTGACAACAATCTCAAATTTGACTTCCACATATCTCTTAGCATAAAAAGTACACAAAAAACTTGGGGCACTTTATAAAAACAAACAATACCTAACCAAGGCAGCCAGAATCTCTGTTACCAAGTCCCAACTAATCTCCGCCTTACTCTACGCCTGTCCTATACTCACCAACCTTAGACAGGCTGACCTAAATAGGCTCAAAACCTGCTACAATAAAATTGCAAAATTTGTAAAGGGTGCATCCTTCCGCAGCCACCACTGTAACACACTTAGGAAACTTGACTGGCTTGAACTCCCACAATCTCTTTACCTAAATCAACTCTCATTTATCCACAAACTAGTAAACCACCCTCATAACATCCCATCTCTTCAAAACCTACTCTAACCCTACTGCTCCAATAGGCTCCTATGCACAAACAGCAAAAATCTACTTCTTACCACCAAACCCAAAAACTTGGCAGGAGAAGATCTATTCTCTTGTGCCATATCCAAACTATGGAACAACCTCCCCCCTCAATAACCATGGTACCTTCCAGCAGTCAATTCAAAACTGCACTCAAATCTCACCTAAAAATGCACTGGCTCTGTCCTTGATCCAATCTCGACTAATAACACTCCTATCCAAACGGTACAGATTTTTATTTCTATTATCTGCCACTCCTATCCAAACAGTACAGATTTTTATTTTTATTATCTGCCACTGAACATGCTTTTCAGCTTAATTCATACATTTCTTTATGGGTCTCTTTAAATTGTTACTAGAGCCTATTGCTCAGTATCTTATTGTATGTTTTGTTCCTCACTATGGAGCTATTTACTCTGTTTTATTATAGGTTATGTTTCTTTACTGTAAACCCATTTATTCTTATATATTTTACTTATTTGTACTTTTAGAGCTTTTCTCCCCGGGCCTCCACTGAAAAAGGACCCACGTCCAGTCAGAATTTCCTGGTAAACAAATGTAAATAAATAAATAAATATAAATAAATTATATATATATATATATATATATATATATATATATATATATATATATATATTACTTTATCAGTTACTATGTCAGTCTGTACATATCATTTAAACCCTCAAGCCAACTAGATTTACTTTGTGTATAATATATGTATAGATTGCATTTTGTCATTCCTTTTTAATTTCTCCAAATCTTTTGAGTTTCTAATACCAGGATGAGAATGGACCCCATTTCTAAGTCAAAGTATGATTAAAGTTCATGAAATTAGTATTGTTTCAGTCTTTGATGTCAGCCAAAAGTGCTCTTCGCAGCACTTACAATGTGTCCACTAATGACTCCTTCTGCAATTTGTATGAGGTTACATTGATTGGTAACATATCTAAATACAGTTGTAGATTTGTCTTTATAGGACCCATTGCTCCTACTACTATTGGAACTGTCTGGGTATCTTTCTTCCAGATTGTTCTCCTTTCTGCCTTCAGATCCTGCTATTTTATGACTTTGTGTCTGTCTGTACACAGGACACTGTAGTCACTGGGTGTGGTGATTTCAATAATCGATGTTACTTTTGTCTTCTTTTCAGGGACACTATATCCAGTTTTCTAGTATCTATCTCTTGAACTGATGGTAATGGGTGATCCCATGTGATGCAAACTTCATCATTTTCTCTGATGCTTTCTGGCTCATGTTTCCAGTGTTTTTCAGCCATTTCAGTACCATAATGTTTGCACAATCCTCATTGCAACAATCTTGCTACATTATTATGCCTTTCAGAATATAGTACTTCTGCCATTAGTGTGTCACAACCAGCAACGAGGTTTGCGATTGTTTACAATTCAGTTTTACAAAACCTACATTTTTCTGTTTCTCCCACATATTCAATGAAGTTTGTAAATCAACGTGTACACAGCCCACTATCTTGGGACGCCAGTATTAACCTTTCATCTCTTGGTTTGAATTAAGATCTCCTTAGCCATTCCTGCAATTGTTTCAGATCAACATGAGGTTCTTCCAGAAGTTTTCTATACTTGCAACTATATTTATGCATTTTCCATATTTCTTGCCTTCTCATCTGGTCCTTCACCTTATATTCTTTCTTTTTTTTTTTTGGCACATTCAGTTGCTGCCTGATTTTTATCTACTTCTGGTTTGAGTTTCATTTTTGCTAAATGCCAATATGCTTCTGACAGACAAAGCATAGAAGTCATGGTAATGGGTGATCCCATGTGATGCAAACTTCATCATTTTCTATGATGCTTTCTGGCTCATGTTTCCAGTGTTTTTCAGCCACTTCAGTACCATAATGTTTGCACAATCCTCATTGCAACAATCTTGCTGCATTATTATGCCTTTCAGAATATAGTACTTCTGCCATTAGTGTGTCACAACCAGCAACAAGGTTTGCAATTGTTTACAATTCAGTTTTACAAAACCTACATTTGTCTGTTTCTCCCACATATTCAATGAAGTTTGTAAATCAACGTGTACACAGCCCACTATCTTGGGACGCCAGTATTAACCTTTCATCTCTTGGTTTGAATTAAGATCTCCTTAGCCATTCCTGCAATTGTTTCAGATCAACATGAGGTTCTTCCAGAAGTTTTCTATACTTGCAACTATATTTATGCATTTTCCACATTTCTTGCCTTCTCATCTGGTCCTTCACCTTATATTCTTTCTTTTTTTTTTTTTTGGCACATTCAGTTGCTGCCTGATTTTTATCTACTTCTGGTTTGAGTTTCATTTTTGCTAAATGCCAATATGCTTCTGACAGACAAAGCATAGAAGTCATCTTAGATTTATTCTCCTCATGTTTCAAAACTTTCACTTTATTTAGATCTTGTGAGGTCAGCAGATATGTGTGGAGTCCCACGACTGCAGATCTATACATGAAATCAATTTCAAAGAGGCCCATCCTTCCTTTGGAAATGGGAATATATATTCTTGGTATGCACTGATTTTTATAAATCATTTGGTGAGCATCTTGTTTTCCTATATAATCTAGCCAACAAGTTTTGGGGCCAGTCAATCACTACAAAACTGTAAATTAGGACAGACGAGCAAATTGGTTTATAGCGTGGATTTTGTTCCTAGATGTCAACGCTGTTTTCAGGATTAATTTAAGTCTTCTAAAGTATTCCTTACTTTTATTCATATTTGTTCATGTTTTATTGTTGATCCTTCATCAATTCCCAAATATTTATATACTTCCTCTTGTTCAAATTCCTTTATATCACATTCCTGTCCCAGACTGATATTTTCTTGGTGCTGCAGTTTTCCTGCTTTAAAGGTTGCTTTTGCACATTTATCAAGACCAAATGACATTCTTGTATCATCTGAAAAAGTGTTTGACAACTTGCATTTCTGCTTTCAGTTCCTCATCTGATGAAATCATTGACAAAAAGAAGATGAGAAACCTTTACACTTTGTTGTTTTCTAGGAGACAAATTATAGCCATGACCTAAGCTGTTAAGTAGACAGCTTAATGGGTTAATGACAATGCAGAATAGCAGCGGTGACAGCGAGTCACCCAGGAATATTCCCCATTTAATTTTTATCCCTGAGATAATAATTTGTCCTTTGTCATGGCTTAATTGCAAAGTGGTCTGTCACTGTTTCATTGTAACTATAATATAGTTGATCAGTGTAGGGTGTATATTATACATTTTAAGCACTCTTTTTCCATGAATGTGGGATACTATCAAATGCTCTTTATATACTCAATCCATACCATACTTAAATTCTTCCCCTTTTTACAGTTCTCCACTATGACTTTATTTAACAACAAATGATCCTTTGTTCCATATGACTTTCTTTTATTGTCCTTTTGTTCTTCTGCCATAACTGAGTTTTCTTCTAAATGACTATAAACTCTGTCGGCATCAGTTCCGGCATATAGTTTATACATCCTCTGAAAGTTATTGCTCTATAATTTTTAGGGTAGCTTACAGGTTCACTCTTAATTAGGAGATTTGTTTTTCCTGTTGTTAGCCAGGTTGGAGTCTGTTCGGGGTGTGCATATAAATAGTTCTTACTCATGTCTAAATCTTTTTGCAAAGATGTTATTATTTTTAGCCAAAAGTTAGGTATTGCATCTGGGCCTGGGATTTTCCAATTAGAGGCTTTTCTTAATTTTGTTTCAACCTCTCTGGCTGTTACTTCATCCCATTTCATATCCTGTACCTTTAAACTTCTTATTCTTTCTTTTACTTCCTCTATCTATTTAGCATCTTTGTTATGTTCCACATGATCATCAGAGATGCTTCTCCAAATTGTATCTATTTCTTCTTTTATTTGACAGTCTTTCAGTTCTTTTTACCTTGTTTCCCAGTTCTCCATAAACCCTTTTTGGGTCATCAGTAAATTATTTATTTTGTGCTTTTCCTTTATATTTCTCTGTGTATTTTTTAAGTTTTTCCATCTGTACTGAGAATTTTAGTTAATTTACGATAGTGCATGATATATCCTGATCTGTTCTAATACTGCACATTGCTTTTATCACGTCCATCTTTCTTAGAATTTTTGTTGATCTGTTACCTCTTCTGTATTCTGCTAACAGTGACACTTCTTGTCTTAATTGCTTTATAGTTTTCTCTATTCGATACTTCCATGATGGTATTCAATTTCTCCCCTTCCTTTCCCTCACTACTCTGTGTTATTGTGGTAGAACTTTATCAGTTATTAATTTAGCTGCACAGTAATATATCCCATTTACTTCTGTTATATCACATGGATCTCTATGGACAGTAATAATTACTGTGTTCATTTGGTTTATCAAACTTCTGACTTTTTGAGTTTTATTAAGTTTGAGAATTCATTTTATGCTCAATTTCTGAGTGACTTGGTTGGCTACAATCACCTGCATTAGAAGCTGAAGTTAAGTGCAAACTTGCAGTACTGAGTTTTATTCTTATGTTAAGTGCAAACTTGCAGTTTTAAAAGTACTGTATTTTATTTTTTCTGTTACCTAATTGTTTTCACTGAATAGTGTCCTGTGTGTCTCTCTGCAGTTAGTTCCCCACCCATGTTCCTGGTTCTTGTCTTGGTGTTAGTGTTGGTGGCTCTGGAATTGCCCGCTCCTCCTGTAAGTCTGTATTTCAACATTCCTCCTGGGTCCATCTCATTTGCTCACTTAACCGAGTACAGTGAGATCATATTCTGTGTCTAGTATTCACTCTACTTAATACAGAGAGAAGATTTGAGAAGGCCAACCCACTTAGGTTCTTCCTTCCTCTCTCCTTGCACTTTACTAACAACAACAAAAAATTGGACTTTATTCATCTGCTTTTACTGTATTTGTGTTTCCTCCTACTTTATTTTGCTTTTGCCTCTTCTTAAAAGTACTCCGTTTTATTTATTCTGCTGCATTTATTACTGCTTGGTAGTAGCCTGATTAAATTGTAACTGTTATTCTAAGTCTTTTGGTTTCAGCACTTGGGTTTCATATCAGTTATTTTACATTAAGAAGGTTTGTGGTCTGCACTGTTGTGGCAGGACAGGTAGCTTACATCCTTCTAAGCTGAGAATTGCTGATTGAAGGCTCAGTGTCTGCTATTCTAAAAGTGGATTAGTTCTGGTTTAAGCACTTGGGCTTCAGGCCAGTTATTCTACATTAAGAAGGTTTGTGGTCTGCATTCTTGTGGGAGAAAAGGCTGGATTCTGCCCTTCTGAGCAGGGAATTTCTGGTCACAGGCTTATTGTGCCTGCTTATTTTAACTGTTTCTTTCTGAAATTGGTGCTCCTTGTTGCTGTAGCATAGACCAGATTCAGGTCTGCTGAATCTAGCTTTGTGTGTATAACTTAAGCACTGACCCAGGCCATCTTTTTTTTGGAGAAGGTTCCCCTGCACCCTAGTGGCAGGAGTGTGCAGTTAGAACTTGTCTGATTGAAGTCTGCTGGAACAGGGCTCAGTTTTGAGCTTTTTTCTGGTTAATTGGGTAACTTGTTTAAATCGGTTTGTTTGTTTTCTATTGTATATATATATATATATATATATATATATATATATATATATATATATATATATATATATATAATTGCACTTTATTCATCTGCTTTTACTGTATTTGTGTTTCTTCCTACTTTATTACTAGGGGCACTGACTACAACTCTGATCTGAGATATACAACAATAAGTATCCTTTTCTGTGCATTTAAAGTGTTTTTTGATTGTATCTGCTTTATTTTCTGAAAAAAAAAAACATATATATATATGTATATAATTATATATGTATATGTAATATAATATATATATATATACTTGTTTACCGCCTTTGTAAGCTAATATAGTTCTGTTTTCAGGTTAGTGCTGAATTCAGGGCTGTGTTACAAGTCTCTGTGTTTGCCCATACCTTACTTGGATAGAAGGAAGTTTCTCGGTTTGAGAAGCCTATCTGTCCCTAGAGGAGTGGTATCAGCCCAGAAATTAGTAGTTTATTGGCCATTTTGGGCTAACTTCTATCTCTTTCATCTCCCTGCTATAAAAAATGCAGCACCTGTTAGCTAGGGTATAACTATTCCCGGCTCCACAAAGTCTCCTCTCCAATTTTTCTCTTGGAACTAGACAAACATTAAACGTAAGCACTCAAACCATTCATTTCTCAGCCCAGTACTTGCTCAAAACTCATAGCAAGCACTTATAAACCCCAGCACTAGACCCCCCCCCCCATACTGTACAGAAGGACAAGGCTCTCTATTCGACCTTACCAGTCAATCTGTAAAACAATTCACTGTACCTATCCTGGCATGTCCAAAGGGCAGTTTCAGGTGTACTCTTCAGTCCAACTGGTGAATCTGGGCATTTTGAGGCAATGTTACAACTGCCTCATGTACATAGACAACCCTCTCCTCCTACCACCAAACACTAATACATGCGAGAGATGCAATTATACAGCCAAACTGGAAGGTAAGCTCTCTCAACCCAAGACTGGAACTGACAGTCAAGAGGAGAATGGAAATACTTGCATCACACCACCTGTCTCACATAGACCTATTAAACCAGCTACGGCAAAAAGCACACATAAATACATGAAAACATACTCGGAGGCTCTAATAAAAATCTGCAAAACAAACAGAGACCTCCAAAGCAGACATCCAAGCAACCTCCACCCCCCAACACAAACCATAAAACACATACTTCACAAAACCAGTGTGCCACGCAATCACAGCCCTTAAGACAAAATAACATACCCAACACACTAGTAATAGGTGGCTATATAGTCAGGCACACTGATGTCTCACTCACTAGGCTGAACAAAGGGAAGGTTACTGTTAGCTGGCTGTTGGGTGCCAGGATCCGCCACATAACACAAGCACTCAGGTCACTCCAGAACAAGTACAAATACTACTCTGTTATTGTCCATGTTGGTGTGAATGACCTGAGCCATACCTCCCTGGACTACATGAAAAGAGACATGGAAGAGCTCTCTGATCACTTAGCCCAAGCCGGTATGACCCTGACCCTGAGTAGCATCCTGCCCTCACCAAGAATGATACCACGGTATAAAGAAAAAATTATCAATTTCAACAATTGGCTAAGTTTATGGCATCATTCAAAGGGGATCCAGTGTCTGTCTGCCTGGGATGACATGCTCGACAAGCCACGCTGCTTCACTAGAGATGGCTTGCACCTGTCATGCTTAGGCTTTTGAATACTGGCCAAGGCTCTTGCCACACCCATAGTACCTATTTAGGCAAGACTCAAAAGACAAACCCACTGCCGTAAATAGCACAAGTAACAAAAAATTGAGAGTAATGCTACTCAATGCCACAAGTCTAAACCTTAAAATGCACGCACTCGAGGCACTCCTCAGTACTGAGAAAATCGATATATATGCAGTAACAGAAACCTAGTATAAGGCTCCAGAGAGCACCCCAGCACTACCAGGCTACAACTCATACCATATATTTCGGCCACAGAACCCAGACCGAAATACAAAAGGTGGGGCCGTATCCATATTCATCAAGGATACCCACACCTCCAAGTTAGTGGCACAGAACGATGCTTCAGAGATCATCCTCGTGCAACTAACAATGGGCAAAACTGCAATTTCAGATCACCCACCATGTCCCAGGGCCCCCATTCCATGTTTCTGGAAACATAAAGGTCCTACCAAACACCCTAATAGTGGGGGATTTCAGGTTCCTATTACGTGATCGAAGTTTTGAAACTTCGAACATGACTATCGAACATGTCTGTTCGAAGTTTTAAAACTTTGAACATGGGGAAAAAAAAGAATAAAAGCTGCAACAGTAAACTAACTGTTGCAAGCAGGGGGCAAGCCCCCCTGCACCCCCCACATGGGGGGCTGCACCCACCAAACCCCCGATCTTTAAATATACCAACTCCGAGATTGCACTACAGTGCAGTAAAGGGAAATATTTCCTTTCCGGACTATAGTACGGTCTCTGAGTTTGTATATTTAAAGAGTGGTGGTGTTGGGGGCACAGTGGGTCTTGCCCCCCTGCTTGCAACAGTTAGTTTACTGTTGCAGCTTTTATTTTTTTTTTCTGTGTTCGAACTTCAGCAAGTTCGACTATATGGTTTCAACCATACAGGGTTTAAACTTGTTGAAGTTCGATCACGTAATAGGAACCCGGTAATTTCAATTACCCAAACATTAACTGGGAGAACTACTCAAGTACTAACTCCCTTGCCCAGCATTTCCTAGAATTTATAAACTCAAACACCCTGGATCAACTGGTCAGCACTCCCACCAGAGGTGACAACAATTGCACCTGGTCATAACCAACATGGGCGACCGGTGTTGCACACCACAGGTCATCCACTCACTGGTTAGATCTGACCATAAACAGATCACTCTGGATATCCACATTCCACCCCCAGTCAAGGAAACTACAGTGAAAAACTTTTCAAAAGCAAACTTCACATTACTTAAGACCGAGGTGGAAAGTTTCAAAGCCCCCATGCTAAAGGATAACACTGCCCAAGCTGCAAAATCCTTTACTAATGCATTTTACAGGCACCTACAAGAATGCATGGATTGTGCTATCCCAAGCAAAACCAAGACTCACTCCTCCAAGAAAAGGAAAACAGTCTGGTGGACCCCTGCCATAAACCAGCTATACAACAGAAGGAGAAAACTAGTACAGAAAAGAGTAAAATCCCAAGAAGGGAAGACATCCCTGATCAGTATCAGCAAGAAAGTACATTCCCTCATAAAATCATCCAAGGCTAGCTTCAAAAGTAAAATTTCCACGGACTCCAAAGATAACCACAAGGCATTCTTTAGCTATGTCAGGAATCTAAGTGGCAATTTTCAGATCTGCTCGGAGTTAGTGTAGAATGGCACAAAATACACCGAACCAACCGATATCACCAACATCCTGGCAGACAGGTTTAGTGCAGACTTCACCACCCCTTACCCCAGAAAGGGCCCATAACCATACCAGAAGAATGTAGAGCCCCTAAAATCACAGACAGGTTAAAACAGCCCTCTCCAAAGCCAAAAACACAGCATCAGTGGGACTGGATGGTGTCCCAGGTTGCATCCTACATGAGCTCAAAGGCAAACTAACCCCTCACCTAAACAGACTGTTCAAACTCAGCCTCTCCACAGGCTATATACCCCTAGAGTGGCACACACCAATGGCTATTCCGGTCCACAAAGGTGGAGCCACAACAGACCCTGGGAACTCTTGCCCTATAAGCCTGACTAGCTTGGTCTGCAAGGCTATGGAGTGCAGCATCATGGAACTCATTAACAGAGACATTGGGAACCTCCAAACACTGAACCCTATCCAGTTTGGCTTTGTTAAGGGAAGATCATGCCTCCTAAACCTGGTGGACTGCTTTGAGACAATTACCAAGGCTATAGATGAGGGAAAGGTGGTACACACAGCCTACCTAGACCTCACAAAGGCCTTTGACACCATTCCCCATTCTGGTATTATAGACAAGCTCACCATCCTGAACATAAACAAGATGGGTTGCCAACTGGCTTATGGACAGTACCCACATGGTGAGAGTTGTGGGAGCTAGGTCCAACTCTAAACTGGTTACAAGTGGCATTCCTCAGGGCTCAATCCTAGGACCCCTCCTGTTCAGCATATACTTCTCAGAGGTACAGGAAAGCACAGGAGGACTATAGCTGACCAAGTTTGCAAACAACTGCAAACTAGGGGCTATAATTGACTCTCCAGCTGACACAGACATCCTCCAAAAGGGTCTCACTGAGACCGATACCTGGTGTCAAAATCATGGCTTCAAGCTAAATGCCAAAAAGTGCATAGTCATCCCCTTTGGAAAAAACAAAGTACCCACAAACTACCACATAGGTGGTAGTCCCCTAAATATGCAAGACATGATAAGGGATCTGGGGACCCAAGTAGACAGTAGTCTCTCCTTCGATAATCACATTGCCAAAGTGGTTAGAAAATCCTTCTATGTGGCCCACCTAATCACAAAGGATTTGCATCCAGATCAAAAGAGGTCAATGTGCCCCTCTACTCATCACTCATCAGACCCATCATAGAGTACAACACTCCATTTGGGATGTACCTTACAAGACACCTGCAACAGCTGAAAAGACCACAGAAGTACCTCACCAAGAGGATCACTGGCCTCAAACAGATGCCCTATGCAGCTCGACTGAAGAAACACAGGCTGTACTCGGTTGCATACCACCTACTCAGAGGTAATCTCTGCCTGACATACAAGGCCATGTCCAACCCAGAATTGATGGACATGCTCCACCTAAAGAAAACCATATTCCCTTGAGCCACACGCTCTGGGGATCTAAACATCACCACAACAATAAATACGATGTGCTGGAGGGATAGATTCCTGTCCCAGAGACTTCCCATGCTTTGGAACAAGATTTCAATCTACATTAGGCAGAGTTTCTCACTAACAGTCTTCAAGAGAAACCTTGACGAGTGGATGGGAACAGAAAGTTTACCCCGGGGATCACTTCAGTGGCTCTGCTGGACAGAGGCACAGGGAACTAATCTAAGGGGACGGTGAAAGCCAACACATTCTGGCTAGGCTTATAAATGCCTTCAGGCAGATAGCCTAGTACCTACCTATGAACCTATTGACCTTATGCAGTCTATTTCTTTCATTGATCTTAATATGTCTCTCTATGTCTAATAAATCAAGCAACTCTTCTCTTAACTCATTTTTTTCTAAACTAAGGTCCTGCGGGCATTCCACAGAAAGTTCTATAGCATCATCCTGTGGCACATTCTCTTGAATTTCATCCTGTGCCATTTGTTGCTGTGTCATACGGGAACTCACTGGTCTATCACTTCTCAACACTGACTGCATCAGAGATTCCACAGATTCCTGTTCCTTCCCTTGCCGTTCAGCTTCAAGTGAACATTTATACTGGTTTCCTGTGGAAGGCTCCAAAATATCTTCATATGGCACCTGACCAATAGCTTCCCATTCCACTGGTTTCCCCTTAATTTGGATATTCATTGCTCTATCCTGTTGTGGTGCTTCATGAATTAGATTTTCTACACTGAATCCTTCACTTCACAGGTACTCCATAACCTCAGTTTCTATTTCTTTAACTTCTCCATTACTAATCTCTTTTTCTACTTTTTCTCTGTCTTCTTATTTTTGTATTGTAAAGTTTTCCATGTCTGGATTCCTTTGCCTATATTTCTCTTCAAATATCTTTGGTGCTGCTCTTTTTCTGTTGATTAAATTTGCTTTCTCCTTTGCATAGATATTACACCATATTAAATCTATTTTTCTTTCCCATGTCCATATTTCTTCTTCAGTTGTGTCAAGATCTTCCTGCTGCTCCATACTTTGGGGACTCACTCCATCATGCAGTGATGTAACCTGTGTTAGACCTTCTACATCAATTTTTGAACTTCTGCTTTACTAATCTTCTTTTCTACATTCCCTGTTTGTGATATTATTTTTTATTGTGAAATTTTGCATTTCTGGATGCCTTTGCCTGCATTTTTTTCGAATATCTTTGGGGCTGCCTTCTTTATGTTGATTAATTTTGCTTTCTCCTTTGCATAATATTGCACCATATCAAATCTCTCTTTCTTTCCCATGTCTATATTTCTTTTTTATACTTTTCAATAATCTCTAGGTTTTGTTGTTTATATTTTCACAATTCCTCAGATGCTTCTTTTTCTAAACAGATGAAAGTCTCTTGGTCTATATACCGTTTTTCACAAATCTGTTTATTAACGAAAATATTTTTTTATTTGAAGCTTCTGACAGTTTTTCTTGTGGAACAATTTTTCTTTCCTCTAATTTCTCTCTCAGTCATTTTGTATACCGTGTCTGGAAATTCTGGGCATTTTGCATATTAATTATATAAATTCTTATCCGCAATAGTCCACTTGATCATCTTTATGGCTCTTGTTTGACCTATTAGTTTTTGAGATTTTTGTGGACTACTACTTCTTTCTACAACAGGCGTCCATCCTTCACCTGGGCCTGCCTGGTCCTATTGTAGGAATGTTTCCATATTCTGAGGATTCTACACTGTCATCTTTTCCAGTCCTGGCACCAGTGTGCCTACCAGGATTGGTCACTTTTTTTATCCTGGGTCTTGTGCACCCAGCTATCTTTTTAAATTTTTAATCTACTTCTGTCCATGATATATCCTAAATAAATACAGTCTATATATCAGTGTCGTCTTGGTGAGATTTTGTAAAATCAGGGTCCACCTCAGGAAGGTACTCACCAAGACTTAAGGACGAATTGAATTTCGGCACGACTACCCCTTGTTTGCTGACGTATCTTCTTTCCGTTCCTCTGTATATAATTTCATATATCTATTGTGTTTACCTGGCCTGAGACTGAAATTAGTCCACTGGGATATTCTATCCCAGTTTAGAAATAGAAAATTAAAATGAATAAATATAATTCTAGTTCACACCTTTGTGTCAAAATAATATTGAATGTCATATCATCAAGCCTGATCTATCAAACTCTCTTTCATTAAAACACTGGTATGGGCACTAATGTGGCTCGGAGAGAAATAAGCCATACCCTTTTTTTCAACAGTCTCTCAGTGAAATGGTGTTCAACATGTTAGTTTGGTGACCTGATGTTTGACGCAGGTGCACTGCACATGGATAATGTGAGTAGTAACCATATATATCTTTGTATAATATGTGTGTGTGTGTGTGTGTGTGTGTGTGTGTGGGGTGCGCGTGTGTGACTGTGCATGAGTGTATGTGTGCATACGTAGCTCTACATGTATCCTTACAATCCTTGGAGTTAGGAATGTATTTTTTTACTCAGCACATATTTGGCTAATTATAGGCAAAGCATATCACAGGCTAAAGCCTGATCATAAAACGAGTATGTTAGAGCAAGAAAAGTAGAAGAGTCTTGCACTGATTGTCTTCTTAGTTTGCACTAGTGAACCTGAGTCTATGAACTGCATCGTTTTGCAATACTGGATACATTATTTTTTCAATGAGAAACCAAAGTGGATCAGGACATTGAATTAGCTGCATGTACATGCATTACTACGTGAAAACTGGCAGTTTATTAGAAAGGTGCTGTTAAACAGTTAAATTCTGACCATATTCTATAGAAAATATATCTCCCCACACACACACAAACAATTTAGTGAACATAGGATAAAGAAAGTTTTCTCCTTAACATCTCTAAAGGACACAGGTAGTCTGCAAATGGTTCATCTCCCAGGCCCCTGCTTGTAAATGTTTTTATCTTCCAAGCCCCTACTTACACTTATCAAGGGCACCAGAAGTTGTCAGAGATTAGGGATACATGGCTAAATTCCCAAACTATTAGGGAGTGAGCATTCGCAGATTGGCAGCACTAGAATTAATGCTATCCAGGCAAGTGCTATGTCATCTACATTTTGTGAAGAAAACTAAGTTCTTTACTACATAGTTCTACGACTATCAATATACGAGTCAATATTCTGTACATTAGGGAGTGTTATCTATTTTTCTCTCTCTGTTACCAGAAGTTCTTAACATTAGTGTTCTTTTTCAGTCAATTTTCTAAACTTAACTGTGGATGGTTGTACTCTCTCCTATGAAGCAACCTTGCATGTATATACATGTTGCACTAACTCACTACCATGCAGGTACATTTTCTCACCACTTTTTTTTTATTTAGTTCCTTTCTTAATTAAAATTATTACACATACATATGAGGTTGAATGCAAATACAATGCCCATCCCAGCACATTAATGTATAAACATGACAGGAGGTGCAAAGCTGTGTTCTGCTGATTTTAATGTTTCTTATAATACTCATTAGATTACAAATGTAATAAAATGATTGGGGTGTCAAACTGGTGCCATGAGTCATCTACGTGTTTCACTGGACTGGGTCCTGCAGTCTGAATCTCAACTTTAAATTGCCAATAGGCACTTTTGCTGTGCAGAGCACATGTACTCCATGAGATGCACACTCATCCTATGCAGAATTAGTTTCTCTGGCTTCAGACAGTTAATAGTTTTCAGATCCCATTGTGACTCAAGTGGATAAAGTGGGTTAATGAAGAACAAAAGATGCAAAAATAAAAAATTGGAAATTTAACATTCCATTTTCTCTTTATTAAGAAGATACACATACCTGTACATATTTTCTTTCTTACACACAAATTATAATGAATCATATTATAATGATGTTGCACAATGAGACAGGGAACGGTGGTTACACATCAAACTATGTACATATATTTCTACATCTACATTCAGTAATTAGGACTATTTTTGTTTAGCATTAAATATTTAGTTCTGACTTGCCATATTACTGAATTTAGTGTGCATGTTAATCTCTGCAGTTTCTACTCATAGGGACTCAATATTTAAAGTTCCTAATGATCTATGAAAGTTAGTCCGAAAGTATCTGAAAGTTCAGTGTAGTCACTGAAACTATCAATTATTTTTCACATATATTTGCCATGAGTCAATGACAAAATATAGCACACATTTGCCTCATCTTAGTGTTGTTTTCTTTCTTTTCTATGTATTAGTGGTGAAGGGCTATGTTTATGGATGGATTGCTGCTGAGTTTTATCATGTAGTCTTGAGACCAAATTCCTCAAATGTTCATCTGCAACCTTTTGCAATCAGTATAAGCCCCTTAACTAGACAATGCTCTTGAAAACAGGCTCTTGTGTGCTTCTGGCTTAGCCATTTAAGACAAGCAAATCTGCAGAATTCCCTTGTGCTGCATAAACATGAATGAGACTGTGACAAAGGGAAGTACTGCCAGCCCAGCTATCTGGAATTTTGTAAATAATTCTGTGTCATTTGTGAATATTGATTTGATTTATACAGAATTGTGTGTAAAGTACTGAGCTAAAATGTGACCACAGCATGCTCTATTGGAATAGAACAGGAATGTACCTGCACTACAGTGACTGTTTAGCTGTATACATTTTAAGGAAACTAGAACACAGGAGGTTAACTTGAAAAAAACATTCAGAGAAAATAGTTGAAATTAAATTGTTTCATAACCATGTAATAAAAGAGATGTTATCTCACAGTTTCATTGGAGTAGCAGACACAATGTCTAGAGCTAGAAGTATTTTTGTATTGTCTAGAAAGAGAAGTAATTACCAAGTTTAAGATATAGAAGTGTTTTATTGTTTTATGACTTCCAGGAGCTGCAAACATCTGAGACATATGTATTTTTCATAGGGAGATACTAAAATTCTTTTAGTTTCTGACAAAGAGGGTTTAGCTTGGGAACTGAAGTCAGGTGGCAAAATGTGATGTCATCCAAGCTAACTCAGGAGCAATATTTGATATTAATTTAAGAACTCTCTCTGGGAGAGACTGTGCAGTTTGTATTTTGTCTTTGACCTAATAACATCAGCCAGAAACATCCGCTCACCTCTGCACTTGCCCTGCTGTAAGTAAGTATTTAGGGAATAGTAACTCTTTACTATGGAATATAGGAAAGTGTAGCTTAGATGTTTTCTTTATTTATTTAAGACTGTCCTACAATGTTGTTTAACTATTGCCTATGATTTTGAACTCTAATGTAACTGATTATTTACTGAGTATTTTCTTGTTCTTTTATTATTTATTATTAAATATATTTAAACATTTATTTGTGCTTGGTCTGCTTAGAGATATGCAAGCTCTTAAGAGTATATGAATATCTATTTGGTGACACTGTACAGACCACTCCTAAATAGCGTTGTTCTTGGTCAGACTACAATTTGGATTAACAGTAACATTATACAGTAGGATTGGACACCCTTTGCTAAGGGCCTAAAAGTAGCCAATAAGGGTTGGCTGGTGGCAGTGAAAACTACTTTATAGTCTGAGCAGAAGGGGACATAGCTAGTAATCCTGTGCTGGCCTTTCCCAGGTGTGTGTGTGTGTGTGTGTGTGTGTGTGTGTGTGTGTGTGTGTGTGTGTGTGTGTGTACTTGTATATAAATCAAATCTCAAGGAGTGTGCATGTTTCAGCTACTTGGGCAGGGACACTAAGCATTGGTTGGACAGAGACGGTACTGGAGATCTTGGTTTGGCCACTCAACTGAGATTTCAAACCTATAGCTGTGCAAGTGTGGAATCTACTGGGGATCTAGACAAAGAGGTAGAAACCAGCCCCATATTGATTGTGGTCTCAGTGTGCTCTTAACAGAAATTGCACTTTACTGTGTATGTACTTGTCATCCTTCCAGTGTGTACATCCCCTCACTGTTGCCTGTGGTAAGGATTGAGGCTCCTTGATTACTGGGCCAGTGCAACCTTTTCTGTGCAGCTATTATTATGTATCAGAATGGATGCTAATTTTCATTTAAATAGTCCAAGAGACCTAGGTTCAGATTACTTCTCCTCTTTATTCTGTTATATCCATTAGTAGTCAAATATTCTGCATTATTTTAACTATGCATATCTCTTCCCCTCTTTACTTTTTAATATTATTTCTAATGAGTTCACATCCTTCTGTTTTTCTGCTTACCTGCATTCAGCATTTATACAAGCTTTATTTGACGTTTTTCTTTTATTTGCCATATACTACATTGCAAGTTATCTGTCTACTTACTCTGATTAATGACTGAGTAGCTGTTATTGGTTCTTACACCCTTAAGTCATTTACATATTTACTATCAGTACACTATACTTCTCTCTTGTGCTTTCTTCAACTCTATCCATATGTTCAGCACCTACATTACTTTATCATAAGCTTCTGGGCTCATTTTTATTTAAAACTTCTAAGAGAATTATACATTTCTCACCCAGTGTGATACACACATAATTTCATAATTCATATCCATTATACAAATAATTGGTTTTCCCTAAATAAATGAATTCCATTCAACACATAACTATCTCTTTCCTTTATTTAGTATTTTTTGGACATCCCCAGATCCATTGGCTATGCACTGCCATTCTCAAATATGCATCATTCATTGATGGCAGAGTATTATGTGAACCCTTATTTTGTTGCCAACCAAGTTTTGATTATGGCTGCAGCTTAGATCTTAATTTATGATTATTGATACTCATTCAGTCCTGTTTGACACCAATGTCTCATGGAAACAGGCAGTCTATAAATGTTTCATCTCCCAAGCCCCTGCTTGTAAATATTTCATCTCAAAAATTCCCTGCTTACAGTTATCAAGGGTGACAGAACTTGTCAGAGATTTGGGATGCATGGCTAGGCTTAAAAAGGTCATCGTAGTCATTAGCCTAGTACACACCTAAGAAACCAGAACAAGAGATGAGAATTAATCCTACCTGTAAGAGTATAACTAGACAAATTGTTTTATTTTATTTTATCTTCAGTCTGAAAATTATTAGTATCAAAAACTGACATTAGGTTGATTCACATTTAATATCCCTGTATTTCCAATCTTTGCTCTCGCTTAAAAATCTTTGAGGAGAAAATATTGCCTCCTGTCTTTGCATTATGACTACAATGTATAAAATTGGTTATTATACAATGACTGGCAAATGTATATCACTGTAAATCATGGTGTTGCATTTTAAAATATATGCTGTGGCTAGAATTAAACCAAACAAGCCACTGGTTCCATTGTGAATATTAAAGGAGCACTGCTTTCAGAAAGCAGAATTTCCATATAAATGTCCACATATCAGCACATTACTGCCAGTACAGTGAGAAGCACCATAAAAAGGACCACTTATGTTTGCAAAATTACCTCTTTTAAGCAGCGACAGCTATACTTAGCCTGTATTCTAATATACATTATATGGACATGTATACTACAAAAGGAGTGAAATATGCACTTTCTAGTAAGTTTCCAGAGGAAATAGTGATTTGGAAAAAAAAAATGATTCCATTTCATACTAGCAACATATTATTTCAATGCAGCTACCACTGGGTTTGTGCTGCCCATGACATTTATTCAGTCTGGGTTGGCTCTCATGGGTAAACTACAAAAGAAGCAGTAGGGAAATCCAACATTATCCTCACTCCTTTATGGCTCCAGCATTATCCTCACTCCTTTATGGCTTTTCTTTCAAATTACTATCTTTTCTCTTTGCAGAAGAATAGTAGGAATTTATGTACATACCATGGAATTTTGAGTAAATTTATTCACCAGTCATGTCTGTAAGAGGGTGATTATGTCCTGGTGGATTTCTAAATTAGCAAAAGTATGAAAAATGTATATAGTGTAGTAAATCTGGTTGGCATAGAGTATAGGTGTCAGTTATATTTAAAGCTCTCTTTTGTACTATTTATTATATGAAGAATGCAGACTTTCTCCATCTTGACTTTAGATTCCATTTTTCTATTATTCTCCAAAGAAGGATCTAAGTTAATATTAGGTTCCTCTACTTATTGATATGTGTGTTTTCCATAACAAATGTGTCCTTAGATTTTGAAATAACTGCCTCAGGTGATACAAATATCTATAATTTTGGCTCTTATGCAGTTCATTTTTTTTAGTTTCCACATCAAGGCATGTATTATTTTATTAAACTATTGATGCATTCCAGTCTCTATCATTATGATATTAATCAAACACCCCGAGCAGAAAACTGCTTGTGGAATCATTTTTGCCAAGTGTTTCCTGCTGTTGCTTGGTCAGTTATTGAGTTCTGACACAATGGTCATATTTCATAATTCCAAGATTGTATCGAGATAAATAAGTTATTAATTTAAGGTTTGGTTACTTTTATTTTTTATCTTATTCATTTAAAATTTGGCTACTTTTATTTTTTATCTTTTTCTTAAATTGCATTTTGTTTTGTTTTTAGGTTTTTTTTTTTGTTCTTTTGGAGTTTTATGGGAAGCAGAACTACTCAACCCCAGACTGTTCGCCCCCAGATGGTTCGACCCCAGTGCATTTCTATACAATTTCATGTATAAATTTATATGTACAGTATATGTGATTTTTTAGTGGACAGTTCAACCCCAGACTATTTGACCCCAGATATATTCTTTTAAGTACTTTATTATTAAGTTATTAATTAATACATTATTCAATAATAACACTGTTAATTTTTCATTGTAAATATATTTTTTATTAATATTTTTATTTTATTTAATTATTACATTGGTTAGTATAAATATAACATTTAAATATTTAATATATAATAACTAGTGTTATGTTTTAATATATTATGACTACTGTTACTTTATAACATATGTTTTCTATCAATTAAATATATTTTTTTATTTTATATTATGTTGATACGTTAATTAATCTATTATCTACTATAAATAATTTCTTTAAAATTAAATTAAATAATTTTTTTATTCAAGTTAATATGCCTTCTTCATCTTGAACATTTATACCAACACCAAAGCTCAAGCAGCAACATGCAAGTTTCACCATTTCCCACCGTCTACCATCAAAGCACATCAGAACCTCAGGAAAGTGGATATGGATGTATGAGGAAATGCAAACACTCTTGATTTCCAGCAACATTGATAGTGTGTAGTGCTGCAGAGGACTTGACTTGATTGCAGAGTGCAAAGACAAACATACACACAATGCAGTCTAATCCCTCTACAGTGCACAAACATTCCTAAGTAAAACATTGCTTTTAAGGACTCAAGAATTTATTTGTAAAAAGTATCAACAAGCAGTTCAAAGCCCAGAAGTGCAATTCTAGGGCCAAACATCCATTTTACTATCACAATGCTCAGTGCCTCTACAGCTTACACCCACAGCCCATTAACTTCAGCAGAGAAACAACCAGAACATCAAAGCAGACATCTGTCAAAATGACTGCCCATTATGTTTTCATTTTTAAATATAATTTATTTTTAATCCTTACTTGTTATGTTATGGCTAATTTTCTTTACTTTTATGTAATAATGACGTTATCATTATATGGAAACTCCGGACTAGTTAATGCAGTGAACTTCCAGATTAGTCAGTAAACATTTTTTTTTTTTTTGGCACTTACTGTTTTTTTATATATAATTAAAGTTCCAATTTGCACTTAGTTTAAAGTAAGTGTAGTTGAAGCATATAAATAGAAAAGAAATACTTTCTTAACCAATTTTAAGAATGTTTAGGTAGTCTTTCATTTCTATTTTTACTTTGATGTGCTTTGGCTTCAATTACGTTACATTTTTTACTGGGGTCCAACTGTCCGTGGTTGAATTGATTGGGGGCGAATCGTCCTGGGGCAAATCGGCAGGGTCCAAACATCCTGTACCCATTTAAAGAGGTCTTTGCTAGAGTCAGAAATGTTAGAAAACAATTTTTTTCAAACATTGAATAACATCCAGCTAATTAGTTGTTCTTTGCCTGACTATTGCTGATCTCTGCATTTGATTTTTCCACCACCCACTCTACTGCTGTTGTACTCTTAAACTTGGTGGCTTTTGAGTTGCCCGTCTCTACTATAAACCTGAATTTGATCACTCCTCCAAATCCCATCTCATCACCTCATGCACTTTGTTCAGTTGCTTTTACTGTATCTGTGCTTCTTCCTACTTTTTTTTTTACTTTATTTTGCCTTTTGCTGCACATTTTTAAAGTGTTCAGTTGCATTTAATCTACTACATTTATTACTGCTTGTTAGTAGCCTGATTAAATTGTAACTTTTATTCTAAGAATCTTAGTTTTGATTTAAGCACTTGGACTTCAAACTATTTATCTTACATAAGGAAGGTTTGTGGTCTACACTCTTGTGACACCTTACTCCCTTCTATGTTAGGAATTGCTGGTTGAAGGCTTATTGTGTCTGTTATTCTAAAAGTGTCTTAGTTCTAGTTTAACAGCTTGGAATTCAGGCCAGATATTTTACATTAAAAAGGTTTGTGGTCTACACTCTTGTGTGAGGAAAGGGTAGTCTCTGCCCTTCTGAGCTGGGAATTGCTGGTGAAGATTAGTGTGCCTATTATTCTAAGTGTCTTTGTTCTGGTGTAAGCACTTGGGCTACAAACCAGTTATATTATATTGGGAGGGTTTGTGGTCTACACTCTTGTGGCAGGAGAGGATAGTCTATACTCATCTGAGCTGAGAATTGCTGGTTAAAGGCTTATTGTGTCTGTTATTCTAAGTGTGTCTTAATTCTGATTTAATCACTTGGGCTCCAAACCAGTTATTTTACATTAGGAAGGTTTGTGGTCTACACCCTTGTGGAAGGAGAGGGTAGTCTCCACCCTTCTGACCTAGGAATTGCTGATGAAGGCTTATTGTGCCTGTTATTTTAAGTGTCTTTGTTTTGGTGTAAGCACTTGGGCTCCAAACTAGTTATTTTACATTGGAAAGGTTTGTGGTCTAAACTCTTGTGGCATTACTGTCTAAACATATTTTTTAACTACTAGAGCATCTACTTTGCTCATAGCTGAGTGTTACTTACACAGTTGCTTGTCTTATTGGCTTGTTCAATACTTAGGTTTTTCTAACTCCTCCCTAGTAGATCAGTGGCCATGGATATGCATTTCCTGACTCTCTTTCTGGCCATTCTGGTTGAGGTGGGTATTCTGAGGCATTGTACAATTAACTCATGTACACTAACAACCCATGTATTTATAGTAAAACAGATAGTACATGTGAGAGGTAAAAATACACTTTAATACTGGAGGCAAAACTCTCTCATACAACCAAAATTAATCCTATAGAGGTTGCCGGTGACACTTGTACCATGCCTACTGCACAGGGTAAATACCCTACATGCAAAACTATTTATGCTGAGGCACTTAGAGGTAACCTTCCTAAAACACAAAGCCTTCTGCATATTACAATCAAAGAAAGGGTCCTCAGCCATCATGTAAACACTCTGCTAAAACACCACCCACAGCTACACATCATAACACTGTATCAAGTGCCTACACTGCTAAGGCCTTAAGGCAAACCAACAAACAGCCACATTTCATGATCATTGGTGATTCTATAGTGAAGCTCACCAATGCCCCCCTAACCATTCTGTGTAAGGAGAGAGTCATGGTTAGCTGCCTTACCGGGGCTAGGATCCGTCAAGTCAGACAGGCACTTGGGTCATTGAACCAAAGGTACCATAAGACTCTGTCATAGTCCATGAGGGTGTTAATGACCTGAGATGTACCTCCCTTGACTCAATGAAGTGAAACATGATCAAGCTTGCTGATTATGTGACTTAGGCAGGTATGAGCCTAGCACTGAGCAGCATACTACCTTCTCCAAGAATGATGCCATGTTACCAACAGAAAATGATTGATCTTAACAACTGGCTTAGCTTCTGGTGTTAGTTTAGGGGGGGCTACAATATTTGATGGCCTGGGAGGATATGGTTGATAGACCACACTGCTTTTCCATGCATGGTCTGCACTTATCTCCTCTAGGCTTTCAGATATTGGCAAAGACATTTTCCACCTCTATAGTGTCTTTTTTTAGGCAGTGCCAAACTGATAAATCTACTGACTTAACTGAACCTATAAAGAAATATCTGAAGGTGGTTCTGATAAATGTTAGAAGTCCTAACAATAAACTCCACTCCCTGCAAGCCTTCCTCTCCCTGGAGAGTGTAGACATCTTTGTAGTAATGGAGACATGGTTTCAAGTTACAGAGAGCACAACAGCAATGCAAGGTTATAACACCATTTATGTCTTTAGACCAACTACTGTACTGGAGGATATATTAGGACCAAGCTCACATCCAGACTAGTTAAAGTGTATGACCCACTGGAACTCATACACATACAACTCACCAAAAACAGGATGTCATACCATATCCTTGCAATGTATAGGTCCCCACCATGTTCCTGGAAACCCATACTACCTACATCAATGTACTACAGTCCCTCACCATTCAACCTAGTACAATTTTAATGAGGATCTGAACTACCCCTCTACAGATTGAGAATCCTACACCATGTCTAATGCACAAGCCCAGGAATTCCTAAACTTTTTTAATATCAACATACTGGAACAATTGGTCAGTTCTCCTACCAGGGATGCAAACATCATTGACCTTGTACTCATGAACATGAAGGGCCAATGTTCCACACCCAATGTAATATCTTTGCTCATTAGATCTGGCCATAAGGCAGTGTTACTTGAAGTAAAAATTAAATCCAGAGTTCAAGTGAAACCAAAAAACCTTTAGGAACTATTCTAAGGCTAACCTCTCTCTACTAAGCAACACCTTGGTTAAATTCCAAACACCCCAAACCCATTAAACATCATAGAATACAGTGAGCTATTTGCAAAGCCTCTGTAGAGCCATACTGATAGCTGTAAAGGGCGAGCTGGGTTCACTCATATTAAGAACAAGTAAAAGACAAGCCACCCTGGTAGAATCACAATATCAATTGTTATACGACAAAAGAAAAGCTCTTGGCCAAGTGTAGGAAGAACAAAGCCATACATACGAAAAATCCTTTGCCCAATCCATCCAGGCAACCAAAAGGGGTAAGTAATACTTCAAAGGCTAAATTTGAAGAAAAACTAGCTTCTCAGGCAAAGGACAACCACAACGCTTTCGATAACTATGTCAGTAACCTCAGAGGAAATACACAACAATCCACAGAACGTACAGTAAATTTATTTATTTTACACTTGTTTACCGGGTTAGTCCATCTGAGCTGATCACCCTATTTCAATGGAGGCTCAGGGAGAAAAGCTCCACAAGCTGATGATACAAGTAAAGAGATTAATTAAAGTGAAAAAAACATAAAAGCATGTATATTATATACAGACTATTAAAATTTAAATGGTCAATAAGAACCAAGTAACAATACTACAGAGTTTAGATTGTGATTGGGACCAGTTTTGTTTTAGTAGATGCAGCATTTAGAGATATCTTAGTCAAGGAACACACAGTAAGTAAGGGTAAAATGGAGTGATATGAGAGTAAGAGTATAGTTAGATTGAGTGAAGAGCAGGAATACACAGATAAGGTGGCTATGTAGGTAACAGATATACAGATGTTAAACACTGGCTAGAGGCAGGCAAGTGTGTTCCACTAGGGCAGGAAGAACAGATTTTACAGGATGAGTTCAGTAGCAAGACCAGTGACATTTCATGTATTCTTTACTGGATGATTTAAATTCTTTAACTTTGTTGAGAGTCTTACTTTCCAGTGGGAGTTTGTTCCAAGATATGGCTGCATTGTAGCTGTAGAGAGGAGTATAGTAGGAGAATACGGGAGGTAGCTTGTGAAAGTATGATGGTTGATATAATATGGAATGGATAACCAGAAGCTGGAAGAGGAGAAGCTGATGGGGAAATTCTATCCAGTTTAAGTTTTTTTAGTGAGAGACGGTGATGAGATTTATAATTTTGGTCTGTTGCAAATCTGGCCACTTTGTTATAGGTAGATTCTAACTTAGGAGGGATGAGTTGAGGTTTTGCAAGGATTTGGGAGCTGTACAATAGGCTTGGTAATAGATAAGCATGGGAGAGGGATATTTTTGCTTTGTTGTGAGGAACTTCTTATTTCTGTATAAGAGGCCTAGTGTTTGGTGAGTTTTCCCAACACAATTGTTTACATGAAGTTCAAATTTTAGTCGGTCATTAATTATGACACCTAGAAGTTTCATGGTTCAGTGATGATAGGTGTGCTGTTGAGTGAAGGTATGGACAATGTGGATTTAAGGTTGTTTAGGTTTTGGGGAAGAAAAAGTAAGAGTTTATTTTAGGATTCAGTATAAGCTGGTGAGATAAGATCAGCGGAGGTGTCTGCAATAGAGAAACTGTAGCGTCATCAGCATAGTGGACAAATGATGACTGAGGGTGAGAAGTGTAGAGTACGTTAGTGAAGATATTGAAAAGTAATGGAACAAGGACAGGACCTCAGGGATCAATGGCATCACCTACACTGAGCTAGATGCCATTGCCAACCTTTTGACTGACAGGTTAAGCTCAAATGTCTCCCCCATTCCCTCCGATAGTCCAAAGAAAATACCACATAACATGGTACCCCCAACCATTACAAAAAGCAGGTCATTAATGCCCTTTCCAAGGCCAAAAACACTGCATAGATTGGCCTAGATAACATACGTTAATAGGAATTTACTAGGCTAATGACCCTTGGGCCTTTACAAGCCTAACCATGTTATACCCGTCTTCCATAACTGACCTTTCTTGGATGTTTTTTATTTGCAGAGCAAGTCTATCATCAGTACTGACTGCCTCTGTCCATGATGGACATAGGTGCCACCCCTGGGGTGAATTTACGGTCTCCCATCCAATAGTCTAGATTGCACCTGAATAGGATCATTGAGGAGCTCTGTTTCATTTGAACTGGGAGTTTATTCCAGAGGAGTGGCAATCTCTGGGAGATGTAGCTATCTCTACAGCATGTTCGGTTAATATCACAGGCTAGGTTGAGATCCCTGAAGTGAGTGACTCATGTCCCATTTGATTTGTGGATGTTCAGCAGTTCCATTAGGGCAGGGTCAGAGACTGCTCTGTAGGCCAAGCACAAGTCACCTGTCAGCAGTCTGTAGGACACAGAGTACAGTGACAGGGCTTTCAGTCTTTCCATGTAGGTCATGTTTTGGAGGCCCTGAATATTCTGTCTGATGAGGTACATACAAAATGGAGTGTGATACACTATTTGTGGTCTGATGAGGGTCGAGTACAGAGGAGTTATAACATCCTTCGTCTTGGATGTGATGCCCATATTTATGAGATGCACAATGTAGAAGGCTTTCCTTACCACTGTGGACACATAATGATCGAAGTTTAGATTGCTATCAACCTGTGTTCCCAAATCTTGCACCACTGGGTTTGAGCTTAAGGATCCCATTTCATCCCTGGATGTTTAATAAATAGCATGAAACATGACCTCTATGATCCACTTGAATCACTTTTCAACTGAAGCCTTCAGTCAGGTTTTCTGCCCAAGAAATGGAAAATGACTGCAGTCATTCTCCTGAACAAAGGCCAACCATTGAACCAGGTAACTACAGGCCCATAAGTCTTACCAGCCTCATATCTAAGGCCATAGAAAGAATCATCATGGACACAATAAATGAGGACATAGCTAACATGCAAATGCTGGACTCATCACAGTTCAGCTTTGTTAAAGGAAGATCATGCATATAAAATCTGGTGGACTTTTTAAGAGGGTCACCAAAGCATTGGATGAAGGTAAGACTGTGCACATAGCTTACCTTGACCTGGCCATGGCTTTTGATACAATACCTCATTCAGAAATTACAGACAAGCTCATTAATTTAGGTACTAATTCTTTTATCACCCACTGGATAGCCAATTGGGTAACTGATAGGACCCAGGATGTCAAAATAGGTGAGGTTACCTCCACAAAGAGACCAGTCACTAGTGGAATTCCCCAGAGTTAGGTATTGGGTCAGCTCCTTTTTGGCATCTATTTCTCTGAAATGGAAGCAAATGTTGAAGGTTTATGGCTGACTAAGTTTACAGATGATTGCAAGCTGGGGGTTATCATTGACTCTGCTGCAGACACTAGCATTCAAGAAGGTCTATCTCTGACTAACAAATGGTGCCAAAGCCATGGTCTTAAACTCAGTGCTAAGTAATGTAGAATTGTACTCTATGAGAAGTCAATTGTCCTGGCTAATTACCAAGTTGATAATACACCCATAATAGTCAACCTAGTGGTAAGGGATCTGAGTGTGCACATAAGACAGCGGCATTACCTTCCACCACCACATGGCCGAAACAGTGAGAAAATCATTTTATGTTGCACAACTTACAAGTAAGGCATGGCATCTAGGTCTAAAGATGCCATTATCCTGTTGTACTCCACCCTTATCAGACCAATCATAGAGTACAATGCTGCCTTTGGCATGTACCTGGCCAGGAATTTTCGGCAACTAGAGTGACCTCAAAGGATCCTTACAAAAAAAATACAAGGCATAACAAACATGTCTTATGCAGAGTGCCTTAAAGCCCTTTCCCTCTGTTCCCTATTAAAATCGTGAGGGTCCACTTACCCGGATACAGAAACATCGACACGTATACGTCGAACCACAAAAACACCAATCATCCTGAAGGGCGAAATCCGAAACGTCGAATCATCATGGCTGGCCCTTCTGTGGTATATCTCTGTAAGGTAAGTGTGTGATAGTTATGGACCTTAGGGTTAGGGTGCAGGTTAGGTTAAGGTAAGTGCATAGATAGTAATGTATGTAAGGTTTAGTGTAGGGTTAGAAGTAGGGTTTTGTTAAGTGTATGTGTGTGGGTTATTTATTTTGTTTGGGTAGGTAGTATGTAGTGCGAGGTGGGGTTGGACAATTATGACAGTTCGAGATTTTGAATTTCGCGGTTTAGGGTGTTCTGTGTATTCGCAGTTCGCGTAATATGTATCAATGATTATGTATTCACTGAATAGGTCTTTTCTGGTTCTAATATAGACCCCTTTCTCTCTACTTTATCTCCTATAGATTACTGAGGGGTGATTTTTACCTAGCTTACAAGGCATCCACAAAGCCCACACTTATGAATCTTCTACATATTCATAGGCCAAAGAGAACCAGAAATACAAGATCTAGGGACCTGAATTTTTTTCTGTGAGCATGCCGGAGACTCAGGTATGTGTCCTAGAGACTGCCCCTCCTATAGAACAGGCTTCCCATCCATGTGAAGCTGAGTTTGTCTATTGCCCAAGTGGATGGGTAACAGGAAATTTACACCAGGCCTGGTAACCATATCCCTTATGGACAGAAGTAGCTTATAAATGTGTGGCACTCAATATCCTGTTTGGATACACGACATTGTTATTCTTTTGGGAAAACTTGGCTAGGCTAGGAAAGGCCCCCAGATCATTAGCCTGGTAGCAGTCTATGAATCTATGAATAATGTTGCAATTAGTACTGAGTCACTGTATTACACAATTTTTTTTTTACTTTGTGACCTGACACACCCCATGAATGATATTACACAATAGTACACACACCTGTGATACCTTTTTCCTTAATTATTATGTTGTTGCCAGAAAATACTGCACCCATTACTTGTCAGCATTCTGAGAGCCTTAGACGGTTTAAATTATTTACATACCTGGCAATTTTAATTACTAGAATCCTGGAGCAACAGCAGTGATCAGTCATAATAAAGTAGGCCGCTATTAATTAAAATGATAGTAAATCAATTAAATGTTGTTTTTTATATTATTATAATCACCTTACATACATAATTTAATATTATGCTTTGTCTGCAGATGTAATTATAACTGTCTCTTCATGTGGTTGTACCTTTTGTCTTGTTCCAACTCCACCCCAAGAAGTTATCTAGAGGCTTGGCATATCCCTCACACCTCACCATACATTAATCCAAGACTCTTTGTTATATACACCTAACAAATCTTAATAGGTAATAAGGTTTATACAAGCTTTTTATGTTTCTGCAATTTTACAGTAAACTACAGTAAGTTGTATACCTGAGCTGAACCTGTTTCTACTGCTGTTAAGACCTACACCTACATGTCTATATGCCCTTGTATGCAAAGTGTGCAGATTAAACCTGCAGGTAGTGAATATCAAATGTTATTTGTATTATTAAATGAATAACAAGGAGCACCATATGTGGAAATTAATGTATTGTGTTTATGTTTTCCTTTATTGCTCTGCTTCTTCCTCTAGGCCCGAGGCCTACTTTCAGGAATGAAATAAGGTCACATGGGAAGCTGTAGTGTGACTACAGTTATGAGGATTCTTATATTAAACAAGGTCACATGGGAAGCTGTAGTGTGACTACAGTTATGAGGATTCTTATATCTTATTGTTATCAGTGTAAGACATGAACTCCACCACCTCTTACAAGGAATACATCTGTACAATAATATTTGCATACGTCAAGCTAAACAGTACAACAGAGCAATAGCTGTCAATGAATACCTGCAGTGTCTGCTCCTTGGTTTAAGACTGCTGCAAGGTACACGGCAATAAAAATGTGCCAATGCATCTTATTTGCAGATTCAAGAGTCAGAGCTTATAATCTGTCTTTTCAGTGTGCACTGATGAACCCATCCATCTCTGGGAGATTTTGCTGTTGCAGACTTACTGTTCAGAGAGGTATACTGTTTTGGAGGACTTGATTGACTGGACCAAAAATGCAGTACTGGGTAACTGTTTTTTGGTCAGAGTTACAGAGTGACCAATTATATGATCGATGGAAAACAGAATCTCTGACTTAATATCGAGCTACAATTATTCAATTAATTTCATTACAGACATAGATTTAGAAATAAGTAGACTGCTAATCAATACGAATATTTGTTCGTGTGAAGCCTTGCACTCATATTAAAAGGCATGTCTCATATTATCTTTGAGGTCACTTGGCATCTGCAATAATTATGGATGATCACTGGATGAATTATTCTGTTATTAAGATAGAGGTGTGGATATCCTAGTTATGTAATTACGATCAGGAGAACAAGACGTTACATTCGAGCAATACTGAGATCATGGGAAGAGGTCCAGTTTGCTGAACAGAAGTGATTGACAAGAATGTGTATGTTCTGATCAAACTTTTTTGATTAAGCTGCTATCCTTGGATTCTATAAATAAACAAATATTACAATATTAAAATGAAATTCTAAACTATAAAATTTCAGTGACCATCAAGCAGCAAATAATAAATAAATGTACAATTAATCTAGACTTTATGAAGAAAATGTAATGTACCAAACATAATGCACAGTGACATAACTGCTTCATTCATTCACTCACTATTCATTCATTCATTCATTCATTCATTTATTCACTCATTCATTCACTCATTCATTCACTCATTCATTCATTCACTCATTCATTTATTTATGCAGGTCAACAGCACCATCCAGGCCTTTCAGCCATAACCTATTTGCACAATAATAAAACATGAGTGAATTCTTAGAGGATAGGATTTAGGAATAATTTGTAAATAATCTTCAAAGGATTGCAATATAGCTGACAATGGATACAATCTAGGAAGAAAAAAGATGAAACAAAAGCAGGATTTTTTTTTTAAAAAAAAAAACTTAATTACAAGAGAAAAGACCTGTATAAAAATCTTTAGGGAGAATACACTCAGAATGGCCCTTTTTATGAAGGAAAGTTTTAATACCATTAAATGGAAACAAGGATTGAAAAAAACTGCTTTATGCTACTAAAAACACATTAACTACATGAAAGAGTATCCCCTGGATTTACTATTCCTCCATTCAGGACTAGCTTAGTCCTGCACGGAGGCAGCCGTTTAGGAGAAGGACAGCAGGGCGCTATGCATAGTAATGAGGCGCGCTGCCTGAGCTCAAAGTCTTACATGGAGTGTGTAAGAGTGCCCCCGCAATGTAGAACAGCAGAAAGGGGTCAGAAATGAGTGAGACCGCTCACAGGTGTCTGCATATCCCCACTAGCAGTCCTCCTTGTGTACAACAGCAACAGTATACATAAATAAGATGAACAAACCCTTTTTTTTTTTTTAATGAAAATCCCATTAAAGCTAACCGTAAGTGCGCAGATGTGCCCATCACGTAGCTACAGTTAATGCACCTTAAATGGCTGAAGAGGATAACAAGGAAGATGTATGCAAATAAAGCAGCATATCAATAGTGTAGTGGGGAGAACATTCGCCTTATGCGCAGGCATTCCCGGTTCGAGTCCCACTGCAGCACATTCCATTTTCCATGGCAAAGCATGTTATGGTCAATATTTATCTTGCAAAACCCACTAAATAAGATATATTTATGAAATGGAGTACTGCAGTAAATGCACATGTGAAGTGTCAGTGTCATAATGAATAAAACACTAGTAAGCAGGTTTATGCACCAATAAGCAGTAGTAAGCATATTTAAGCACTAGTAAGCAAGTTTAACCCCATTTGAGTGGCAGTAAGCAATGCCTACACTCGTTAAGCAATCCTGAAGCTAACTCTCAGTAAGCAGATGTAACGGCAGGTTATCAGTGCTTACCGTCATGCAAACACGCTTACAAATGCTCAAAAGTGCCTTAATCACTCTGTATCTAATGGCCCTTGTTCTGGCCATCAACAAAATAAACAGCCATGCAGGTCTCAAACCCAGGACCCTATACACCATAGTCACAGTAGTTAACCACCAAGCCATCACAGAAGTACAGAAGAATGAGCTATCACCAAACAAGTATTCACCATAGTAGAACCAACCTGAACCTGTGAAAGTAGTCAATATACAGACATATGTGCCTTAACCCACTACATAACATAAATATATGAACCAGAGTACAGCAGTAAGTCCAGAACTCAGGTGTAATTGTAATAGAGTGTTGAAGTCCCCAACAAACACAAGGATGCCATACAATGTACATACATATGAATCATGGATACCAGGCATACATATAAGGCGTAATGAATAATAACTCAATGCCAAAAAGGAATTATAATGAAAAGTCTAATGTAAGCAATGCTAAGCACTGCACAGGCCAGCTTAGGAGGTGTAAGCCATGTGTAGGCCAGCTAACTCAATGTGCCCAGTGTTATATCCCTTTAAATAATGCCAACCCTAGGTAAGCAGGTTTGCCCATAGCTTAGCCTTTTCAAAACCGGCCAGTCATGGAAATGTGCAGGAAATCGGCCCTACTTATACCCAAGAGGTGGGAATACATCTCATAACTGGTGGTAGCTTCCCCTTGCAGGCACTATGGCAGTAAGAGGAGAAGCTGTGCACTTCCGGGCACAGTGCTGATGCATCCAGTAATCCAAGGTCATGGCAGGACTCCTTGTCAAAGACCATGATCAGAGACTGCTGCAGGGCCAGTACCAGGGCTCCCAATATAAGGCGGAGGTCTCACCCGTGACCTCACCAGTGCCACTGGCATACCCCGAACTGGTGAGCAGGTCAGGCATCACTATGCCGACCTGAAGCGGCATAAGGGGGACCTCTTGGAGGAGTGGCTCCAAGAGGTTAGAGTGTCAGGGGATGTTCCAGTCATGTGTAAGTATCACCCCACCATGTGTGTAATAATTGCCAGCTCAGGTATATCATGGATAGGTATGGCTAAATATTCCTCTTATGTCCCCCACAGCTGCAATGGAGCGGGCCGTGAACCAGGAGGCACACGTCAGTTGCCTGCTGAGGTTGCGATGCAAGGCAGGTCAGTAATACTCATGCAATTACTGTCATAGAAAATAAAACTAAAAGTACTAGTAAATTAATTGCCTGTATGAAACCTGTATAGTTCAAGACAAGTACTGCATACACTAGAGATTATGGCAGACAGTCTCTCATATCATTTGTATGTCAATAAAAGTGTAATAGCCTGACAATAAAGGTCTAACTGCTGGACTGCATGTGTATACTCTGGTATCATATGGTAATGTAGATTAGCAATCATGTAATAGTACTGTAGTAATAAGCACTGTTACCCACACTGTGCTCCATAAATTGAATGTGTAGGAATGCCTGTATATGACAGGTGTAATCCCCAGAGGCCATTTAGTACAACTGAGAGACACATAGAAAGCAGGGGAAATGCAGACAACAAAACCTGAATAGCACATGCAACTGAGATGTGAACTGTTGTTTTTTAGCAATCACAACCATGGTTTGAATCCTGCCAGTGGTAGCACTCTGTATACAGAATCATACACCACAACTGTACAGAAATGTCCAGTAAAGTGGCCCATATCTGTTGCCTATCAACCTGTCTCCCTGGGAAATCAGTGGGATGATCCCAGATGTATAGGCAGCAAACAGGAAATACAACTGATTGACACACATCTATGAGAACAAAGCTGGCACATTAGCAACTCCACAATTCCTTATGAGACTAATAAGCCAGTATGTCTCATTTATACCCCAACTTGTCAAGCTGTGGTCAGAGGGTGTACAGTAACAGAGTGAGATGTATGTGCATAATAGTAATGTGGAACCTGGTACTGTGTGGGGGAACATTCAGGTAGTGCTAATAAACATTTCTCTCACAGCTCTGTCAGATACCAACACTGTGCCCAGAAAAACAAGAATGATACCCAGTACTGGCACTGTTTACATTGGTATTGTAATTGTATGGCAGTGCGACTGATGCAGTTGCTCTGAATAATGAGGTATTACACATCACTTTCACCCACACTGTCCTACAACATATAACTGTCTAGGAAATCTGTATAAGAGTGTTGTAATACAAGGTCAGAATGCAAAAGCACAGGGGATTAATAAGACAGAAAGCAGATAGGATATATACAGCAATATCTATATAGCAGACACAACTGTGTGGACAGTGTTTAAGTTGTAACAGACACAGCCATGGTCTGAATCCTGGGAGTGGAAGTAGGCTGCATACAGATTCATACCCCACAACTGTACAGATGAGGACAGAATGTCCAGTGTATGGGCCCATATCTGCTGTCTGTTCCCCTGGTAAGTCTGTGGGATGATCCCAAATGTTAACCAGCAAACAAGGAATACAAGTGATTGTCAAACACCTTTCTAAGCTAGTATATTCCAGTTTTCAGGTTAGTGCTGAATTCAGGGCTGTGTTACAAGTTTCTATGTTTGCCCATACCTTACTTGGATAGAAGGAAGTTTCTCTGTTCACTGTGAGAGAGGGAGCTTTGAGCAGCCTATCTGTCCCTGGAGGAGTGGTTTCAGCCCAGAAATTAGTAGTTTATTGGCCATTTTGGGCTAATTTCTGTCTCTTTCATTTCCCTGCTATAAAACCCGCATTTGCGCAGATTTGCGTGCTGGGCAGCGCCGGTTAGCTAGGGTATAACTATTTCCATCTCCACAAAGTCTACTCTTCAGTTTTTCCCTTGGAACTAGACAAAATTTCAACTTAAGCATTCAAACCATTCACTTCTTATACCGGCACTTGCTCAAAACTCATAGCAAGCACTAATAAACCTTAGCACTAGACCCCCCTATATTGTAGAGAAGGACAAGGCTCTCTATTCGACCTTACCAGCCAATCAGTGAAACAGTTCACTGTACCTATCCAGGCATGTCCAAAGGGCAGTTTCAGGTGTACTCTCCGATCCAACTGGTGAATCTGGGCATTTTGAGGCAATGTTACAATTGTCTCATGTACACAGACAACCCTCGCCTTCTTCCACCAAACACTAAACACTGCGAGAGATGCAATTATACAGCCAAACTGGAGGCTAAGCTCTCTCAACCCAAGACTGGACCAGGCATTCAAGAGGAGAAGGGAATTACTTGCATCACACTACCAGTCTCACATAGACCTATGAAACCAGCACCGGCAAAAAGCACACAAATACACAAAAACATACTCGGAGGCTCTAAATAAAAATCTGCAGAAGCAACAGAGACCTCCAAAGCAGACATCCAAGAAACCTCCACCCCCAACACAAACCATTAAACACATGCTTTACAAAACCAGTGTCCCACACAATCACAGTCCATAAGGCAAAATAGCATACCCAACACACTAGTAATAGGTGACTCTATAGTCAGACACATTGACTTCCCACTCACTAGGCTGAACAAGGAGAAGGTTACGGTTAGCTGCCTGTCAGGTGCCAGGATCCGCCACATAACACAAGCACTCAGGTCACTCCAGAACAAGTACAAATATGACTCTGTCATTGTCCATTTTGGTGTGAATGACCTGAACCATACACCCCTGGATGACATGAAAAGAGATATGGAGGAGCTCTCTGATCATGTAGACCAGTCCGGTATGACCTTGACCCTGAGTAGCATCCTGCCCTCACCAAGAATGATACCATGGTAGAGAGAAAAAATTATCAATTTCAACAATTGGCTAAGCTTCTGGTGTCATTCAAAGGGGATCCAGTGTCTGTCAGCCTGGGATGACATGCTCGACAAGTGACGCTGCTTTGCTAGAGACGGCTTGCACCTGTTACCCTTAGGCTTTTGAATACTGGCCAAGGCTCTTGCCACCCCCATACCTTTTTTAGGCAAGGCTCAAAGGACAAACACACCGCCGTAAATAGCACAAGTAACAAAAAACTGAGGGTAATGCTACTCAGTGCCAGAAGTCTAAACCTCAAAATGCACGCACTCGAGGCACTCCTCAGTATGGAGAAAACAGATATACGTGCAGTAACAGAAACCTGTTTTAAGGCTCCAGAGATCACCCCAGCACTACCGGGCTACAACTCATACCATACATTTTGGCCACAAAACCGGGACCAAAATACAAAAGGCGGAGTATCCATATTCATCAAGGATACCCACACCTCCAGGTTAGTGGCAGAGCACGATGCTTCGGAGATCATCCACATGCAACTAACAATGGGCAAAACTGCTATTCAAATTATAGCTTGCTACAGATCACCCATCATGTCCCAGGACCTCCACTCCACATTCCTGGAAACACTGGGAAACATAAAGCTCCTACCAAACAACCTGATATTGCATGATTTCAATTACCAAAACATTAACTGGGAGAACTACTCAAGTACAAACTCCTTTGCCCAACATCTCCTAGAATTTATAAACTCAAATGCCCTGGATCAACTGGTCAACACCCCTATCAGAGGTGACAACATATTGGACCTGGTCATCACCAACATGGGCGACCAGTGTTCCACACCAGAGGTCAACCCCTTGCTGGTTAGATCTGACCATAAACTAATCACTCTGGATATCCATATTCTGCCACCAACCCCGGTCAAAGAAAACACTGTGAAAAACTTTTCAAAAGCAAACTTCACGTTACTTAAGACTAAGGTGGGAAGTTTCAAAGCCGCCATGCTAAAGGAAAACGCTGTCCAAGCTACAAAATCCTTTACTAATGCACTCTACGGGCACCTACAAGAATGCACGGATCATGCTATCCCAAGCAAAACCAAGGCTCACTCCTCCAAGAAAGGGAAACCAGTCTGGTGGGCCCCTGCCATAAACAAGCTATATAATAGAAGGAGGAAACTAGTACAGAAAAGAGTAAAATCCCAAGAAGGGAAGACATCCCTGATAAGTATCAGCAAGAAACTACATTCCTCATAAAATCATCCAAGGCTAGCTTCGAAAGAAAAATTGCCATGGACTCCAAAGATAACCACAAGGCATTCTTTAGCTATGTCAAGAATCTAAGTGGCAATTCTCAGATCTGCTCGGAGTTAGTGCAGAATAGCACAAAATACACTGAACCGACTGATGTAGCCAACATCCTGGCAGACAGGTTTAGTGCAAACTTCACCCCCTCTCACCCCCAAAAGGGTCCATAACTATACCAGAAGAATGTATTGCCCCTGAAATCACAGACACTCAGGTTAAAACAGCCCTCTCCAAAGCCAAAAACACAGCATCAATGGGACCGGATGGTGTCCCAGGCTGCATCCTACATGAGCTCAAAGATGAACTAACCCCTCACCTAAACACACTGTTTAAACGCAGCCTCTCCACAGGCTATGTGCCCACAGAGAGGCACACAATAATGGTTATTCCTCTACATCAAGGTGGAGCCACAATGGACCCCGGGAACTATTGCCCTATAAGCCTGACTAGCTCGGTCTGCAAAGCTATGGAGCACATCATCATGGATCTCATTAACAGAGACACTGGAAACCTCCAAACACTGGACCCCACCCAGTTCGGCTTTGTTAAGGGCAGATCATGACTCCTAAACCTGGTGGACTTCTTTGAGACAGTTACCAAGGCTATAAATAAGGGAAAGGTGGTCCACACAGCCTAACTAGACCTTGCAAAGGCCTTCGACACCATTCCCCACTCAGGTATTATACACAAACTTACCAGCCTGAACATAAACCCCTACATCACGAGATGGGTTGCTAACTGGCTCACGGACAGAACCCACATGGTAAGAGTTGCGGGAGCTAGGTCTGACTCTAAACTGGTTACAAGTGGTGTTCCCCAGGGCTCAGTCCTAGGACCCCTCCTGTTCGGCATATACTTCTCAAAGGTACAGGCAAGCACAGGAGGACTATGGCTGACCAAGTTCACAGACGACTGCAAACTAGGGGCTATAATTGACTCTCCGGCTGACACAGACATCCTCCAAACGGTCTCACTGAGACAGATACCTGGTGTCAAAACCATGGCCTCAAGCTAAATGCCAAAAAGTGCATAGTCATCCCCATTGAAAAAAACAAAGTACCAACAAACTACCACATAGGTGGTAGCCCCCTAAATACGGAAGATGTAATAAGGGATCTGGGGACCCAAGTAGATAGTAACCTCTCCTTTGAAAATCACATTGCCAAAGTGGTTAGAAAATCCTTCTATTTGGCCCACCTAATCACAAAAGGGTTTGCATCCAGATCGAAAGAGGTCATTGGGCCCCTCTTTGCATCACTCATCAGACCCATCATAGAGTACAATGCCCCATTTGGGATGTACCTTACAAGACACCTGCAACAACTGGAAAGACCACAGAAGTACCTCACCAAGAGGATCACTGGCCTCAAGCAGATGCCCAATGCAGCTCGACTGAAGAAACTCTAGCTGTACTCGGTTGCATACCACCTACTCAGAGGTGATCTCTGCCTGACATAGAAGGCCATGTCCAACCCAGAATTGATGGACATGCTCCACCTAAAGAAAACCATATCCCCTCGAGCCACACGCTCCAGGGATCTAAACCTCACCACAACAATAAATAGGACGTGCTAGAGGGATAGATTCCTGTCCCAAAGAATTCCCATGCTCTGGAACAAGATTCCAGTCTACATTAGGCAGAGTTCCTCGCTAACCCTCTTTAAGAGAAACCTTGATGAGTGGATGGGAAACAGAAAGTTTACACCATGGATCACTTCAATGGCTCTGCTGGACAGAGGCACAGGGAACTAATCTAAGGAGGTGGCAAAAGCCATCACATTCCGGCTAGGCTTATAAATGCCTTCGGGCAGATAGCCTAGTACCTACCTATGAACCTATGAGAATAAACCTGTCACTGTAGCAACCCCAAAACTGTTAGGAGAGTAATATTTCAAGTATGTCCTATCTACACTCCCATGTTGTCAAGCTGTGACCAGAGTGTGTACAGTAACAGAGTGAGATGTATGTGCAATCTGGAAGTTTGTGTGGCAACAGTCAGGTAGTGCTAACAAACTTGCTCCCACAGGTACGTCGGATATGAACACTGTGCTGAGAAATAGAAACCATTATAACCTGTACTGGTACTGTTCACTTTGGTATTGTAGGGAATTGTGAGTGTTGCAGTTTCTCTGAATAATAAAGTATCACTGATCACTGTTACCCACACTATGCTACAGAATATAACTGTGTAGGAGAGCATGTGTGTGTGAGGTCACTAAAGGTGGAAGAGGGCAATATTCTAGATATGTCCCAGTACACCAGCATGTGGTCAACACATGACCAGAGTCTGCAGAAAGAGTTGGATAGCTATGTGCACAACATCAACCCAGAATCTGGGAGTATGTGTAGAAACAGTTAGTGTTAACAAACATTCCCTCCACAGGTATACCAGGTAAGAGGCGTATACTGCAGGTAAAACCAGTTCATGTGTAATGATGACAAGAGCCATATCACTGACCAAACTAAGGCTATAGGGTAGTGTAGTCAGACTTGTAAGGTACAGATAACAGCACTGACTAGGAAAGTAATATGGTCTGCAGGAATATACTAGTTGTTAATTTACATCTTTCTCTCCCCCCACCATATCTCCAACAATAATAAACATACCCACCCCAACTGGTATGTAATGTCACTTATGTTCTGATACTGTCCAATTGTTTGATAAATATATTAATGGTTCCCATGCATGTGCTATATTGAATTATTCCAACATTGGTGGCATGGTGCCATCAATGTACCTGCATGCTGTTATTACCACCGTGATCCCATATATGCATGTGTTTCATTTGCTAAGCAACTGTTCTGTATCTGGTGTCTGAGTTAATGGGTATATCTATGCATGCTGTTATACCTAACCCTGGAATGTGTTGAATATTACTAACCCACATATGACGATGAACTCTAAACACTATAGTATGCTTGGGAAGGCTGGTCTCAGCGGACCCACCTGTCCCACCTCAGCTGGCCATGGCAACAGGCACCAGCATGTCTGGGGCCTAACCCGAGACCTCCCTGCACACTGGTTCTGCGCCACATTCAGGTGGAACCACCTCAGAGGATGGGGCTCACCCACCCTCGAGAGTGGGCCGGACAGGCACCTGTCACACATCACCAGGTCAGGGCCATGGTGCATAGAGAGATCTACCAACAGTTTGGTGATCTTCTACGCCAGCTCAAGGGCTGCATGTCATGATTAGAGAGTCAGTCTGGCTCTGTGACTCAGCCCCCAGCACAGCCACCTTCGGGGCTGTGTAGGTGCAGTGGTGACTGCCCATGGGTGGGAACCTCAGTCTCACTGTTTCCACTAGGGGGCTCATAGGCTTCCGATTTCCCAACACCCCTCCCCATCAAGGTGTTTACCCCCCACATGTATCTTATACTGCCGCTGTATATGTATTGTTTGTCTTGTCTGTTAACCAACCCAACCTACCTCCTCAAATATACCTACTACCCCTCCCCAACATCCCACTCTCACCTGAAAAAAAAAGTGCAATCTGTTTCCACAAAATAATCTTGCCCCATACATAGCTGTCCATTTCTCACACATGTCCACTGGACACATGTAATCTGGTCTAATTGGCATCACAATATAATTTTGTTGTCCTCACCCCCTCCCAGGGGTTTGAGTGTCCAAATCTACCTCCAAATTCAGTGTATATGCACAGCTGTTGCTGTAGAAGAAATGGGCAGCTATGGACCTTCCCTACACCCTTCCGGCACATCCCTGGCTATTTTCCCTACTATCTTTCCCTCTTTGTGCCCCTTTATTCACCACTTTCCTATCAACCCCTTTTTCTTTTCTTTTAAAGAAACTAGCATGGGGGTAAGCGGGAGTAAGCACTTTTAAGCAGCAGTAATCGAGTTTAAGCCCATTTGTGTGGGGGTAAGCAATGCCTACACAAGTTAAGTAATTTAGAAGCTGAGTATAAGAAACTGTGACCGGACGTTAGCAGTGCTTACCTCCACGCAAACCCATGCAAACCCGTTTACAACTGCTTTAAAGTGCCTTAATCAATCTGCATCCAAAGGCCTGTGTTCTGCCCAGCAACAAAATAAACAGCCTCTACAAGGCTCAAACCCAGGACCCTGCACACCATAGCCAAAGTGACTTACCACTATGCCATGTCAAATATACATAACCCTGATGTTTTCAAAAACATATCATCCAGCCCAGTCATTCAACAGTACAGAGAATGTATTCCAACATTTAGATACATGTGTGTGTGTAAATATATTAATATCTAAACAGATACTCATCTATAGAAATATATATATATATATATATATATATATATATATATATATATAAATATATAGGTTTACCCCGTGTATCACTTCGGTGTCACTGTTAGACAGAGGCACAGTATACTAACCTCGAAAAAGGGCATAGCAAAATTCATTTAAAATGAGTGGAGAAAGCCAAACACACTCTGGCTAGGCTTATAAATGCCCTAGGGCAGATAGCCTAGTATGAACCTATGAACCTATATACATATATATAAATATATATGAACATATATACATGCAAATGCCTACATCTATAGATATGTATGTCTACATCTTTATGTCTAAATATATATACGGCAAGTTATATATATATATATATATATATATATATATATATATATATATATATATATATATATATATATATAGGTATACACAGACATACATCTGTAGATAACAATGGGGAAATAGGGGAAATAACAAAAACATATATGTCCACATGCAACGTTAATGGGGTTGAGACACCCCAAACAATATACCTGTTGTACGAATAGGTATACCCCCCAACAGCCAAACATGTCCCCCCTGCAATACACTACCAAGTGTTGCAGATCCCATAACCAGGACCAGACACAACATGGGCATCCTTAGGATACATATACACAGACACATATATGCAGATACAGATATATATATATATATATATATAAAACTACACATACACATGCAGAGATATGTACAGTAAGTTACATATGTAGTACGTGCACACAATACGGAACAGCTACTATTCCTACAGTTACCACCTTACCAACTGGAGACTGTATGAGCCACCCATATAAATGGCATTCATTGCCTGCAACATATACTCAAAGAGATATCAAAGGATATAACACCACACATAGGTGTGCATGAATGGAAAAGCTTTATTTATGTACTATTACACTTGTATATGCCATGTCATATAGTTGTTTAGACACGGACATCCACTAATACAGTAGTCTGGAAAAGTTAACAAATGTTGCTGTCCAGGCCAAGGCTATCAAGTAGTACAATAGTAAAGACAGACTGGGCCACAGGGTACCAAACAATCATCGGTAAGTAATGCAGGTGTATAGTTCAGCAGACTCTATCTACACCCTGTAGACAATCCCTAGGGGGTAAAGACCTCAGCTGACACAATGGGATGTAACTGTTACATAACCCACAACTGACACCATCACAAGCACACTGACAAATAGAACAGTCTGTATGGCAGGTGGCAGTAGGTCTGCATTTAACCAAGGTGGATTGTATGGTAATGTACATCTATATACCTTAAGGCAGCTCACTTCTGATGGTCTTCAGGTCTTTGGGCTTTCAGGATTCTGTAGCGATCCCATATACATATATGTATATATAGATATATGGATACATAGATATATGTATATGTATATATAGATATATGTATATATAGCCATATATGTATCCACATCCTATGTGTACAGATATGCCTAGTTATGTTGGTATATATGTAGATATCAATAACTATATGTGCATACATATCTATTCTGATATACCTACTAGTGTCAATATATATGTAGATATCCATATGTATATGTGCATATGTAACTCTATCTGTATATGTGTAGACATATATTGCTCTGTATATGTACATATCTGGGTGTTTATTTGTATATCTATGTACATATGGGTCTAGGACATTTGCTCGAATGAGCAAACATCCGAAACCCAAATGGCCAGGCATACTTACGCGAAAGTGCTTTTCACCGAAGAAGCACTTTCACGTAAGTATGCCTGTTGCTGAGGCAATACTATGGTGCATATAAGGGAAAATTCCCTTTTTTCCCACTGTAGTGCAGTCTCAAAGGGAGAATATTAAAGTAGGGGGGTGTGGGGGGCAAAGCCCCCCTGCTAAAATGTTAATGTAGTGTTTTTTTTTTTTTTTTTTTTAGTAACACACTTTAACAAAAGCACTTTTTCGATAAAAGTGCTTTCGTTAAAGTGTGTTCAGTGGTTATGGATTCGGACGTTTGCTCATTTGAGCAAACGTCCTAGATCCATTCATATACATATCCATCTATGTATGTCAATATGTTTATATGTATGTCTATATAGATATCTGGATAAGTATATGTACATATGTCATCACCATATGTCCTGGACATAGAGTGTAGCCCTACCTCAGCCCCTGTAGTCCCAACGTCATAGTGAAAGGGGATGTCAGGTATATATAGCAGGTACACTTGTAGAGCATTGCTACTGTAATAGGGATTGTCTTCACAGACATAGTGTATGTGTGGGAGGTCACATCTGCTTTTAACATGTGCACCATTGGCTACTGACAGACATCCTAAGGACATCATAGTACAGTACCACTGCTAGCACATAATGCTCCTGTGGACTACAGCAGAGATAATGGCCAATATATGTGGACAGTCTGACACACTCTGGACAGTCCAGAGGTATACACATAACCCCTTAGTGCAAGACATGTGAACCAGTCCTGACAATGTGGATGTTAACAGCCATGTAGAAGGGTATAACACGTAACTACTGGTATACATTTGCCCCATAGGTTATGCATTCACACATGTTCTGCCACATAATAACCACTGGTAAGGAGGTCACCCACTAGATATTGACATACAACTATACAGCATTCCACTGCTCTGTCTGACATACATGACTGTTATGGTGGCTTGGCTGCAGTACATCTAGCAAGTAACTGGAAATTACATCTCACTGAGTAAGTACACTAAGTTGCTAGGCATGTAACAAAGCACTGTGCAGGCTACAGGCAGACCGGCTCAACACTGGCCTACATTTCCTATGGGGGAATGCACATGTACCTGCACATAGATAGCAGGCTCTACAGGCATGCCACAGCACAGAGTAACATACACCTGTGTGTAATTGCATCACCACAACCAATGTGAACACAGCCACAGCTACATATTGCATGCTAGCTCATTATTACAGTATATGGACTATCTGTTCAACACCAACCTCATATGTGCCACCCACACAGTAACCCTACATATACTTGGCCACTACACAGTGTGGTCTGCTGCGACAGTCACCATACGTACACAGACCTCAGTACTGTACAAACAACCACAGAATGTCCAGGTTATGTCATCAAATATAACCCCTACTATGCATTACATGTGTAGCAGTCTGATATCTCACTGGCTTGTTTGTACAGTATATATGCACCTCTTACTGCATGACATATGTACAAAGGTTGTCAGGGTTGTGGCTGGAGGCACATACACAGGGCCAATATTGACATGTTGCTGTGATAACCTCATACATTTACTGTTGTAACAGGGTTTGTTGCATGATATGTCCTATGAGGGATATGAAGTCACTAACTCTCATGGCTGTCACCATCTATAGACTGCAATCCTCACACTACATTCTGCATTTCACAGATAGGTGCTCTGTTGGTAACACCTGAAACAAAAGGCACCACACACTGGCCAGTCTGCAGATGGATGGACCTACAGATCGATGTTCCCTCATTAACAGCACCGACATGGCAGGTATGTAAACATGTAGGACAGCCATATCCACGCACACCCTGTTAAACCAACATTACTCCAATTGCAGTATAGCAGCACTTACAGTCTGTAGTCAAGTCAGGCACATCCCCCTCCTGTGTGTTGGCCTAGTTCCACAGTTTATGTTGTTAGAAGTAAATCCCTGATCCAGCTGTTATGCTGTTTGCCAAATAACAGATCTAGTTCCTGCTCACAGTGAATGAAAAGGCCAAACACCAACATGATATTCCTAGATAATGGAGTGTATTTCCATGCAATTGGCTATGGGAATGTTACCACAGCTGTTCTACATGCAATCAGCTAGAAGAGGGCTGCAATGTGTGCAGAGGCCATCAGCTGATCATTTGTATCACTTACAATACACATGCTGCAGCCTAAGCAAAGCAGGTGTAGGTCTCCACATCCACCAGACAGGGAGTGAGAGAGGTAGACAGAGGCAAAGTATAGTCAGGGAGGGGTGGGAGAGAAAAACTTAAGCATGTTTGTGTCATACACCTACCGGCACAGGGTATCAAACCCATGACAACTATGTAGTGCTTTCACATTTCTATGCAGTTATCAGATGTGCCACATAGGTTACATGTTGAGGAGCCCTCAAAACATATATGTGATGGTGAGTGGCATCTGCAACAGGGATGTGGTAGCTATACGGTAGGTGTAGTACATGTGCCTGTCCACATGAACAGGTGCCAGTATCAACACAGCCACACTCTCATAGGGATGCACACACATTGACACACATGGCAGGCAAGGAATACAACTCATCACTAGTGAGATTGCCACAACACATTACTGTGTATGTATCACATGCACCACAGGGGTCATACAGAGGTTATATGGGCAAAGGGAATGTGGAGGTGTCTGACATTGGACAGCATGCTTCAGTATGCCAGTGGGGGTTGTAGTGAGTGTGAATATGGTCATAAGCATCATACAATACACACACACACAGGGTGCCAGTACTGGCTTGCATGGATGCATTGCTTCACGGGTGTGTAGTGGTCGACTGTGCCAGACAGATATACAAGGCTAGGTGATGGGTATACCTTGGCAATAGCCAACATAACACTGGTCTGCACTGTGGCTCAGGGGTGTAGTTTCAGGATTTCCCCACACAAGTGGGTATTGTATTCACCATCCAGTCACCTGGGAGACTATTGTATGTGGCCAATGCTGTGCATTGCTTGCCATGTATGTGTTCCTTAGTCCATGACATGGATGGTGTCTGGGATGTGCACACCTCCCACATGCATGTACAGTGACATGTGGAACTGTACCTGGGGTGTCTGACCCATGTTGTGTACACAGATTATATAATCAGATGTGCGAGTCCTGGCCTCATGTGGTGGGAACTGGTAATGAACAGCAGGTTTACCCTGCACCTACATTGATAGCATGATACTGGCATTCCCTGGTGTCAGTGGCATCTGTCCATAAAGAGCATGTTTTTAAGCATGGTATGTCATTTGTGGGTCACATTTGATGGCACCACAGATGTTGCAGGTGTCCAGTGGGGAACATGGGGAAGGTGCACTATCGGCATGTACATGCTTATTGGACAGATGGACAGGGTGCCAAGCTCTCGGTAGCCCACTGCAATCACACCATAGTTACTATCAGTGGGCAATATGCAGGGTATTACTAACATAGTGGCTGTTGCCTAGGCAAGTGTGTGAATGTATGAGACATGGGTTGAGTATGTTCTCTGGGTAATACTAGTGTTTCTCTATCTGTTAAACCTAGCACTTGCTCCTACAGTACTTATTACCTTGATACGGCACTCTTATAGATAGCACCCCAAAAAGGCAAAACCCCATTTCTCGGTCACCCACATCCCCCGGAATCTCTTTTAAAGTTTTTTTGTCTAGTCCTTCTAGCATGTCGAGGGATCAGTTGCTAGTGTCCTCTCCTGCTCAGCTGGTGAACCTGGGAATATTGAGGCAATGTTACAATTGCCTCATGTACACAGACAACCCTCTCCTCCTCCCACAAAACACAAATACATGCGAGAGATGCAACTATACGGCCAAACTGGAGGCTGAGCTCTCTCAACATAGGACTGGCAAGACCAGTCAGGAGGAGAAGGTTACCACACACACTATAGACCCAGTCTCACATAGTGCCATCACAACCTCAAATCATACACATAAACACACAAAGACATACTCGGCGGCTCTGATCAAAAATCTACCAAAACAGCAGAGGCCACCAAAGCAGACACCCAAACAACCACCACCTCAGAACACAACACCTGCAACACATAGACCTCACAGTCAGAGTGTCAAACAGTCACAGCCCTTAAGGCCAAACACAATGCCAGACACACTAGTCATTGGTGACTCCATAGTCAGACACACTGACGTCCCGCTCACCAGACTGAGTAGGAGAAGGTCACAGTAACCTGCCTGTCGGGTGCTAGAATCCGCCACATAACGCAAGCACTCAGGTCTCTCAACAGCAGGTACAAATACGACTCAGTCATTGTCCACGCTGCTGTAAACGACCTGAGACGTACCTCCTTGGACTACATGAAAAGAGACATTGAGGAGCTCTCTGATTATGTAGCCCAGGCAGGTATGACCCTGACCTTGAGCAGTATCCTACCTTCACCAAGAATGATGCCACAATACAGAGATAAGATGATCAGCTTTAACAATTGGCTTAAACTCTGGTGTCATTCAAAGGGGATCCAATGTCTGTCTGCCTGGGATGACATGCTGGACAAGCCACGCTGCTTCGCAAAGGACGGCTTGCACCTGTCACCCCTGGGATTCTGGATATTGGCAAAGGCTCTTGCCACCCCATAGTGCCTTTTTAGGCAAGGCTCAAATTCTAAACCTACCACCCTAGAACACAAAAAGGAAAAAAACTAAGGGTAATGCTGCTCAATGCCAGAAGTCTAAATCTCAAAATGCACGCACTCGAGGCCCTTCTCAGTATGGAGAACATCGATGTCTGTGCAGTGACAGAAACCTGGTTCAAGGCTCCTGAGAGCACCCCAGCACTATCAGGTTTTACCTCTTATCATGCGTTCCGGCCCCAAAATCCAGACAATACCAAGAAAGGAGGGGGGGTATCCATATTCATCAAAGACACCCACACCTCAAGACTGGTGGCAATGCACGATGCATCGGAGACCATCCAGGTGCAATTAACCATAGGCAAGACTGCTCTGCAAATTGTCGCATGTTACAGGCCACCCTCACAAACTCAGGAACCTCACATGGCCTTCCTGAAAACACTAGAGGGGATAAATGTATCACCAAACACCATCATACTAGGTGACTTCAATTACCCTAATATAGACTGGGAACACTACTCAAGCCCAAACACCCTAACCCAAAAGTTCCTGGAATTCATAAACTCAAATGCCATGGAACAACTAGTCACCATCCCACAAGAGGAGAAAACATACTTGATCTCATCATCACGAACATGGGAGCACAATGTTCAACACCGGAAGTATACCCCTCACTGGTGAGATCAGATCACAAACTAATCTCGCTGGAGGTCCTCATCCCACCCCACCTGAAATAAAAGACCACAGTAAAGAACTTCTCAGCTGACTTCACACTTCTAAAGACTAGTGTGGTCTCCTTTAAGGCCCCGAGCCGGGAAAACAGTACTCAAGCCGCTGAATCACTTACAAATGCCTTCTACCAGCACCTGCAGGACTGCATGGATAAGGCAATCCCAAGCAAAACAAAGACTCTTTGTACCAAAGGCAAGCGTCCAGTCTGGTGGACCCCAGCCATAAACAAACTCTACAACAAAAGGAGGAAGCTACTACAAGATAGAGCAAAATCCTTAAAAGGTAAGACACCCTTGATCACTATAAGTAAAAAACTAAGAGCTCTCATAAAATCATCCAAAGCAAATTTTGAGAGAAAAATAGCTAAAGACTCAAAAGACAATCATAAGGCCTTCTTTAGCTATGTTAGAAACCTGGGAGGAACCTCCCAGATATGCTCAGAACTAGTTCAAAATGATGTGAAGATTACTGATCCTACAGACATTGCCAACATACTGGCTGACAGGTTCAGTGCAAACTTCTCCCCTCCCCAAAAGGAGAGATATCTATACCAAGCGATTGCAGCCCCCAAACATCTCCAACGCCCAATTGAGAACGGCCCTCCCCAAAGCACAAAACACAGCATCCATGGGACCTGATGGTGGCCCCGGCTGTGTGCTCCACGAACTCAATGAGGAATTAAACCCACAGCTAGGACAGCTGTTTAATCATAGTCTTACCTCTGGATACGTACCCAGGAGTGGCGCACTGCAACTGTGGTCCCACTTTACAAAGGCGGTGCCTCCACCGACCCTGGAAATTACCGCCCATTAGCTTGACAAGCCTTATCTGCAAAGCCATGGAGAGGATCATAATGGACCTCATAAATAAAGACATAGGAATTTGCAGACTTTGGATCCATCCCAGTTTGGCTTTGTCAAAGGCAGATCATGCCTTCTAAACTTGGTTGACTTTTTGAAACAGTCACCAAAGCCATTGATGAGGAAAGGCAGTCCATACAGCCTACCTCGATCTGGCGAAGGCCTTCGATACAATACCCCACTCGGGTATCATTGAAAAACTCATCAGCTTAAATGTTAACCCATACATCACAAGATGGGTTGCAAACTGGCTGAGTGACAGAACCCACAGGGTCAGAGTTGCTGGCACCATGTCAGACTCAAAGCCTGTCACAAGTGGTGTACCACAGGGCTCAGTCCTGGGCCCACTCGTGTTTGGTATCTACTTTTCCAAGTACAAGCAAACACAGGAGGGTTATGGCTGACAAAGTTTGCAGATGACTGCAAACTGGGCCATAGTAGAAAACACATCTGACACAGATATCCTTCAGAAGGGTCTCACAGAAACGGATAACTGGTGCCAGAGCCATGGCCTAAAGTTAAATGCCAAAAATGCATAGTCATACCCTTCGGGAAAAACAAGGTTACCCTAGCTACCAAATAGGTGGCAATCCACTGAGCATAGAAGAAGTTATCAGGGACCTGGGGACCCAGGTTGATAGTAGTCTGTCATTCGACACCCATGTAGCTAAAGTAGTTAGGAAGACCTTCTACATTGCCCACCTTATCATGAAGGGATTCTCATCTAGATCAAGGGAGGTCATAGTCTCCTATACTCATCACTCATCAGACCAATGATTGAGTACAATGCCCCATTCGGAATGTATCTGACCCGACACTTGCAGCAGCTGGAGAGGCCACAAAAGTTCCTCACCAAAAGGATAAAGGGTCTCAAACATCTGTCCTATGCTGCCCAACTGAAAGAACTCCAGCTCTATTCAGTCGCTTACGCTTGCTCAGAGGTGACCTTTGCCTAACATACAAGGCCATGTCAAACCCAGATTTGATGAATATGCTTCACCTCAAAAAATCTAGATCCGTGAGAGCCACAAGGGCGGGAGACTTAAACCTCGACGGCTATTAATAGGACACGCTGGAGGGATAGATTCATCACCCAAAGACTCCCTATGCTGTGGAATAAAATCCCGGTATATGTGAGGCAGAGCACCTCGCTGGCCTTGTTCAAGAGAAAGCTTGACCAATGGATGGGAGATCGCAGATATACCCCAGGGATTACCTCAGTGTCACTGCTCAACAGAGGCACAGCAAAATAATGGGTATAGTTCCCCATACTAAAGGGGTGGCGTAAGCCACAAAACTATGGGCTAGGCTTGTAAATGCCCTCGGGCAGATAGCCTAGTATGAACCTATGAACCTATGCTATCTTTGTTTGACTGGCCTTGATGTCACATGTATGGGTATGGATTTGCACCCCAGCCTCTTGGCTATTTCACATATGTTATCCCTGTATGATGGGCATTGTGATATATATATATATATATATAGGGCCACCATATATGAAATGTGCAAAACTCGCTCCACATTGAGCCCAGTTGTTACACACTCACACCCACCTCCACACAGGATAGGAGTTTTGCTTACACACACACACACACACACACACACACACACACACACACACACCTGTCATGTCTGGGATTACAGCTCCTACCTAACTAGTTTATTACACTACAGCACTACACAGTTATAGGACGTGCCACAGAGATTACTGGTGTACTCCTTCCCCAAAGGTGTATTTCACATTGGATGACATCAGCGGGATTGGCAAAGTAGGGCATTTGAATTGTAGTGAGTGTGGCTAGGCTAAAATGCATTGCTCCCTACAGAGACATTGAAACACACACAAAACATCCACAACCAACATGAGTGGGTATAGAACCCCTAACAGAGTTCTGTATCACACTACACCATGAAGCTGCTATAGGATGCACCATGGGGATTACTGGAGTACTCCTTCCCCCAAAGGTGTATTTCACAATGAATGGCATCAGCAGGATTGCCAAAGTAGGGCATTTGAATTGTAGTGAGTGTGGCTAGGCTAAAATGCATTCCTCCCTACAAAGACAGACACACACACACACACACACACACACACACACACACACACACACACACACACACACACACACACACACACACAGTGGCCATGTCTGGGATTAGAACTCCTACTTAACTAGTTTATTACACTACAGCAGTACGCAGTTATAGGACACGTCAAAGAGATTACTGGGTTAGACCTTTCCGAAAGGTGGATTTCACAGTGTATGACATCAGGAGCCCTGACACAGTAGGGCAATTGGAATGTAGTGAGTGTGACTAGCCTAAAATGCATTGCTCTCTCCACAGACTGTGAGACACACACACACAGTTGCCATGTCTGGGACTAGAACTCTTTCCTAACTAGTTTATTACATTACAGCAGTACGCAGGTATAGGATGCGCCACAGTGATTACTGGGCTACAGCTTTCCAAAGGTGTATTTCACAGTGTATGACATCAGCAGCCAGACAAAGTGCAGCATTTGAATTGTAGTGAGTGTGACTAGCCTAAAAAGCATTGCTCTCTACACAGACAGAGACACACACACAAACACACAGTTGCCATGTCTGGGATTAGAACTCCTACCTAACTAGTTTATCACACTGCCGAAATAAATGTTGCGAGAGAGAAGAACTTGAATAAGGTAACCAGCGCTATCTTCTCTTAACAACAGATTAAGAGGAAACGCATTAGCCACAGTATGACAGCAAGGTTTATTGAAGTACTCACAATACAACACTGTAATAATCCACAATATGTACAGTTTACCGTTTTCACCTAACTAATAGGTTTCATCAGAACCAAGAGACTTTTCCAATTAACAGTTTAAATAACATTTTTGGCGCAAAGGAAAGATCTCTGTTGCTAGATTAAAGCTGTATTCATCACATAAACCCATACTATATAACAATACTAGTTGGATCATTATTTGACCATAATATAACAATATGCTTAAATCTAATCAAACTGTTTCAACAAATTAATAAAATATTGGTATAAAATTGTTTAAAAGTGTATAAAATATATATGTGTGTAATATATTCTTTTCCTGTGTTAGTTTTTTAAATCCTGTACATATAAAATTTCTGTTCAATACTGACATTTCATCACCTTATAATAATAAGAAAAAACAGTGATAATAGTATAATATGGAGTGTCCAAATAGTGTGACCACTTCTAAATTGTTGTAAATGTTAGTTTTAAAGATAGTGAATGTTAGTTTAAAAATTGTTATATGTGTGTCTAAAAAGTTCTTATAACCAATTATTCTATAAAAATTCTTTCCAATAATATATTCATCAAAATTCAATACAACATATTATAAATACTAACTAAGAAATTTTTGTTTGTAAAAATAATTGATTTGTCCATATAATAAAATTACCCTTACATGTTTAATCACAATTCTAATGTTACAATTTAATAAATAATTATCCAACCTTCACTCATTTTAAAAAAAATACTTCATAAAAAACTTAATAGAGAACTGTGATACAATATTTAGTGTTGACGCAATCTCTTGTGAGTGGAATAATTATTTTTATACTATATAGGTAATTATCTAGTTAATAGTGGTTTCACCGCAATGGTGTCATTCAATCCAGGTTCTGTGGCAGCATCTGTAAACAGTTGCCACCATATTACCTTGTAACTTAACCTTTCTTTCCTATTACCCCCCCCCTCTCATTAGGTTTAATATGTTCTAATATTCCAAATTTAAAGCTATGATTGTCACCTTCCTTGGCCAAATGTCTGTAGAGGGCATTGTTTTTATCTTTTTTTCTAATGCAATAGGTGTGATCGTAAATCCTCTTTTTCAGTGCCCTCTCCGTTTTTCCTATATAATATGCTGTGCATATTTGACATTTGGCCAAGTATATAACATAAGATGAATTACAATTTCCTTTTACTAACCTAACTGCTGTGTTGTTGATGTTACACAGATTAATTTCAGGTTGTCCCATAATAAACTTACATTGATTACAGGTCCCATAGGGTTCATGTAAGGTATAAAAGTACTCTTATTTTTTAATATTATTTCACTTTTGTCAAAACCTGAGTCTGCTCTGTTGTCCTTATTTTGAAACATAACTGACACATTTAGTTTACGTGTAAATAATTTCGTTTCAACCAAATGGTCCACCAATTCAAATTTGGGTGTTGGTATAAATTTCATTCCTTTGGATAGTAGTTTGAAGTGTACATCTTCTACTTGTAAATTGATGTAATTGCATATCTTAAAGTTGTCCAAACTATGATATAACATATATAAAATATAAAATATTTTTACATAAAAATACATTTCATTACATCAATATATACATAAAATATAACAGCAACCATCCTAGAAAGATGCTATGCAACATTTTCAAGGGCCAGATTATTAGAGCGGCCAGGATGACATCTAGAAAGGACGAATTGTTAGAAGAGATAGAAAATATAACTAACATGTTTATAGAGAGGAATTACAATAGGAAGATGTTATATGACGTCAAAAAATATGTGATCTCAAAGGTAGAATTAAAATATTCACCTATTTTAGGGGTTTGTGATCCAGCACAATATGACAATGAATTTTCTAGGGTAGATAAATATCAGAAGGCCTGTATACTTCCATACACACCTTATGTCAACAAAATCAAGGGAATATTGGAAAAACATTGGACAATTTTTAGAGTAAACCCGGAATTAAGTAAACTGTTAGGGGACAAACCACTTATTGTGTATAAAATGACCCATAATTTGAAGAAAATTCTTGAATCTGGCAAAGAGATCACAAACAATAAGGGTGACCAACACAGCCCATCATATACTAAAAAATATATTATATAGGAAAAACGGAGAGGGCACTGAAAAAGAGGATTTACGATCACACCTATTGCATTAGAAAAAAAAGATAAAAACAATGCCCTCTACAGACATTTGGCCAAGGAAGGTGACAATCATAGCTTTAAATTTGGAATATTAGAACATATTAAACCTAATGAGAGGGGGGGTAATAGGAAAGAAAGGTTAAGTTACAAGGAAATATGGTGGCAACTGTTTACAGATGCTGCCACAGAACCTGGATTGAATGACACCATTGCGGTGAAACCACTATTAACTAGATAATTACCTATATAGTATAAAAATAATTATTCCACTCACAAGAGATTGCGTCAACACTAAATATTGTATCACAGTTCTCTATTAAGTTTTTTATGAAGTATTTTTTTTAAAATGAGTGAAGGTTGGATAATTATTTATTAAATTGTAACATTAGAATTGTGATTAAACATGTAAGGGTAATTTTATTATATGGACAAATCAATTATTTTTACAAACAAAAATTTCTTAGTTAGTATTTATAATATGTTGTATTGAATTTTGATGAATATATTATTGGAAAGAATTTGTATAGAATAATTGGTTATAAGAACTTTTTTAGACACACATATAACAATTTTTAAACTAACATTCACTATCTTTAAAACTAACATTTACAACAATTTAGAAGTGGTCACACTATTTGGACACACCACATTATACTATTATCACTGTTTTTTCTTATTATAAGGTGATGAAATGTCAGTATTGAACAGAAATTTTATATGTACAGGATTTAAAAAGCTAACACAGGAAAAGAATATATTACACACATATATATATTTTATACATTTTTAAACAATTTTATACCAATATTTTATTAATTTGTTGAAACAGTTTGATTAGATTTAAGCATATTGTTATATTATGGTCAAATAATGATCCAACTAGTATTGTTATATAGTATGGGTTTATGTGATGAATACAGCTTTAAGCTAGCAACAGAGATCTTTCCTTCGCGCCAAAAATGTTATTTAAACTGTTAATTGGAAAAGTCTCTTGGTTCTGATGAAGCCTATTAGTTAGGTGAAAGCGCTAAACCGTACATATTGTGGATTATTACAGTGTTGTATTGTGAGTACTTCAATAAACCTTGCTGTCATACTGTGGCTAATGTGTTCCCTCTTAATCTGTTGTTAAGAGAAGATAGCGCTTAGTTAGTTTATCACACTACAGCAGTATGCAGTTATAGGAAGCACCACAGAGATTACTGGCCTACACCTTTCACAAGGGTGTATTTCAAAGTGGATGACCTCAGCTGGCTTGTCATAGGACAGCTATGGGGAGGGCAGTGTGTGTGCATAGGCCATAACCCATTCATCTAGAGGTTGACACACCACATGTGGGCACACGCAGGGTTATATTCCACAGGTACATGTATACAGCTGCTAGATGACAACTTCCTTATACAGTCATGTTGCACAGCTAGCACTTGCACCACAGAGTCTTTCATGCTGACAGATACCAGTGGCTAAGGTCAAAAGTGAGTGACATCCGAACTTCATGTGGTTGTAGCCATTTGGCTGTGTGCTGGGTGGAACAGACCTCATAATGGAGGGTCCCTTGTCCACACATCTGTGCACGTCTACTTTTGGCTTATTATAGTGTGTTGTCCTTGGATATATGCCTGTATTCCTATCCAGTGTGTGTGTGCAAAGCATGAGTGCTGCATACTGAGGAGTGTCTGCACTAACATCTGCAAATGCAAGATATGTCTGGTCCACTGTTGTTTGCAGACATGGCCTTCATTTGTTTAAGTGTGTGAGCATGCCTAGTATGACCTTTCGGTATGTTGTTGGCTGACATTGCCCTCATTTCTCTAAGTGTGTGAGCATGCCTAGTATGCCCTTCTGTACTGAATGTGTGGATCAATTCCAGGAAGTTTGTACTGCAGTGCAGACATTTGTGTTGTACACCTACAGGTAGCATACTGTTTCTACAGGGTATCCGTCAATCATTTGGCAATATGGGGACAAACTGTGCAGGGGATAATGTGTACTGTAGGTGATTGTGTCTGTGCTGCTTCAGCTGCATGGTACTGCTTTTAGCAGAGATATTCAGACATGAGTACTGCTATACACAGTGATGTTTTCTGTCCCCATGTACTGTCAGGTGGACATTCTTGCTCACAGTGATGATGTGTGGGACAATGGTGACTGCAGCTGCATGTGGTATTGTGGGCAGACACCTATGTATTCATGGTAAGTTATGCCATTCTGGAGGGGGAGCTGCAGACACTTGATGCTAGGTTTGTGTATCCTGTTCAGCACCTTAGTACAGTGCTGGCAGAGGATCCCATACGTGTCTGCCCATCAACATGGCAGTATGGCTTTATCTTGCTGTGGCAATGCTCACAGCTGTACAGATTTGCACATGTTAGCCAGAGGCAGGGGCCGTGGCTCAGGACATTTACTCTATTGTGGTGTATGGGCAGGTGTGTAGCCACCCATTTATGTGTTTGCAGCCAGGGATAGTGTGCACACAGCTTGGTGTTGGGATCTGCACATTCCATGTTGCCCATGCTCCCACACCCCCCTCTATTATTCTAACCTCTTCTGTACATTATGCATACATTCTGTGATACTTTTCATAAGGGTATCACCACATCACAGGTGTGTGTTAGTGTTGGTCCACAGTTCATGCAGTGGGACATGGTGGACATGTTACTGTGGTTTTCTCCACATGGCCTTGCATATGGCTTAAATGGAGTGTGTTATGTTATTTGAGTGTGCATGACATAACATGCATTGGCAGTATGTGTGAGACACGGGCCTTTGGTAGGCGCTTGTGGGCCATTAGGTGTTGATGCGGGCCAGATGTGGCAGGCCGTTGCATTCTGTCAGTCCTACAGTCCCAGACCACCATACAGTATATTCCCCTGGGGTGACAGGGTAGATGTGATAGTTGTTCATGCCAATACCTTCTATCAGTCTTGATCAGGTGGTATGAATGCTGGCAGGGTGCTACCTACAGCTAGGGACACACCTGCATGGGACACCTGCACTGTATGCTGCAGTCTTCCACTATTGCCATATACAGGTGGGGTTGTACTGTACCCATTCCCCACAGCAGGGATATTGCCAGAGAGGTGCCTGTGGGTTGTATTTGTGTGGCTAGGTGCATGTGTGCTATGGACACTACTTGCATCTGACACAAAGATATGCATGGGGCATTACAGTTATGCTGGCATGTGCAGGTATATCAGCCGATTCCCAATACATCAAGTGCTACCTCCTTTGTGATCTGCAGGTGTTCAGGCAGACATCACCGGTATCCCCTACTACAGGTCCTGTTACTGTGATGCATACCTATATGTACATATCCAAGGGTGTCACCATTTCACCGTGACACAATATATACTGTATGTCTGGGGTACTTTCCCCTGTGTACTGCTTGTACATCTAGCCCAACAGCCATGCCATGTCAGTCTTTCAGATGGTGACACATATTACCACCTTACATTTACAATGGCTTACTGCTTGCATGTGTTACACTGGTCGGGATTGTCTTTGGCACTGCAGTCGTGGGGGCTTGTCCCTGTTATCAGCAGTAGTGGGCAATGGCCACCAGGTCTTACCTCAACATGCATACATACTGACCACTCTCAGTCATTATGAAACACACACCATCCTAACACACTCAGATCTGCAAATTGTGAAAATGCTACAACCTATCCTGCTACCTTGGCCACCTCTGGCCATCTGTGCTCCACTCGTATTATACCTACTCATACATATTACTACATGTCTACACTAGATTGGGGGAACAGACCGGAGTGTCACTACATTTCTCCACTGGACTGGGGGAAGGGGCAGACCTGTCTGTTTCCACATGTTTACATAGGTGTGGGGGGGGCACACCTGACTGTTACTACATTTCTACATAAGATTGTGGGGGAACACACCTGACTGTAAATTTCTACACAGGATTGGTAGGACACACCTGACTGGGGGGGGGGGACACACCTGACTGTTTTACATGTCTACATGGGAGAGGGGGGGCACACCTGACTGTTACTACATTTCTGCATAGGATTGTGGGGACCACTCCTGACTGTGTTTACATTTCTACACAGGATTGGGGGGCACACCTGACTGTTACTACATTTCTACACAGGATTGGGGGGACACACCTGACTGTTTTACATGTCTACATGGGTGTGGGGGGCACACTTGACTGTTACTATTCATTGTATTTTGCTATTTGGTAGAAGAGATGCATATTGCTGGCCAACACCTCACAGGTGTTGAGGAAATATACTTGCTCACTGGTATGTGCTGACATGGCATCCAGTAACTGGTGGAATACTCTGGATACTGATACCTGTGAGATCCCCATGATATCCCCAGTTGAGCTTTGAAAGGTACCTGTGGCTAGTATTCCTAGACTTACACATACCTTGGTATCCACTGGGATGGGTTCCCCTAGGTCAGTTTTAGTGTGTCAGGTGCGGCCAGTACAGCTCAACAATTTGCTGTAGGAGGTCCCTGTCCACACTCCACTATCTCCAGCTCATGTAGCCCCTGGTAGGTTACCCTGGGTCTGTACACTATTCTCTGTCTCCTCACTGTGGGTTGATCAGCAGCATTCACATCCTCACCACCCTCAGCCTCTTGCACATGTTCTATGTTGCCTGCTGCAGCCCTTCTCATTTTGTAGGTTTGTTTATTAAACGTTCCCGGCTTGTTTACACCGGTGGCGTAGCATGTGGGAAAATCCAAAGGGGAAGGTGTTTGCATAGTTTATAGTAGTATTCTGGGCTGGGCTGGGCTGCTGCCTGTGTAATTGGCTGATTCTGATACGTTTCACCTGTCAGCTATGCTGGTTCTCCTTGATTACCTTCCTACTGCTGTTTTCCCTTCCCATTGCTTTCCTGTTTAACCTTGTGTACGCACCATGCAGAATACTCAGATGTGTACAGAGCTGCTATTTCCTGGTTTAACTTTTTTCCTTCTTCCTTTAAAACCCGGTGTGTAGTGCACACACCCGCTTAGGCAATGTAAAGAGTGATAGGCAGATTCAGACACACCCCCTAGATTAGCTGTGCTAGGCTAGGAGCAGGGCTCCAATCCACTTACAGTATGCCTGACACCCCCCCCCCCATGATGTCAGCTAACTCCTAGGCTTGCACCAAGCTATTCCTACTCTTACACTGTTGGGACCTGACTAGCATGCTGGGGAAAACTGGGATTCACTATCATTCCCCTCATTTGCATAGGATTGCCTGCTAATGCATAGTCACATGTCTCACACTGAGCCTCCCCCCTTAGCAACCACTACTCACTGACCATGTTGTCTTCTGCCTGCCATTGACTTGCATGGCAGAATAGTGATTTTGGTTAAAATGCTTATTTTAGGTTTATTTTGTTATTTCCCCCTGATCCCATTTGTGCACCGCTGCCCTACACTTAAACAGCTGAGATTGGCTAAAAAAAAAGAGTTTAATGTTGTTTACAATGCCAATGGCCTTATACTTGGCCATTGGCATGCTTCCTGACTGATATGCAACCTTTATTTGGAGCTGTCACGGTTCCATTCTGGATTTTGCAGAAATGTACTCGGTTACTAACCAAGTACATTTCTGCAGATTGCACTAGTCCTGCACTGCTGGCTGCAAGCTTCCTGGATCACAAATTCACCTCATTTGCATGGATTCCTCCTGCAAATGTGGTGATTTGCACACAGAGGCTTAGTTCGTGCAGGACTAGTGCAGGAGCGATCATGCATGCCTTCGTAGGCTGTTCCTGGATTGCACGGCAGACATATTGCCTGGTAGAGCTCCTGCTCTGATACTGCATGCTGTGCAAGGCATACAGTATCCGGGGGAATGTGTCTAACATTTATTGCCAGGCCACAAAAGATATGCACACAGAACCAAATTAAATTAATGCCACCAAGGGTCCAAAATTGGTTAAAAACTATTTATTAAAAAAATGTGTGTTTAAAAATATTAACCGCTTTGGTTACATAAAAGAGACTTCATCAGAATAAAAATTGATCCCAAGACAAAAGCAATATATGCCAAAAATCCAAAGATTTGATTGGTTATTTGTTAATTAATTGATGAGATCACATCTTCCTTAAAGAAAAAAAATAAAGAGATGAACTCTCATATAATAATTAGTCTTCTCTGCAAGATCTTTTTCTTGTGCAGATTACTTCTGAACAAAAAATCAGTAAGTGCCAAATAGCATAAGCAATAATAAATAATAAACACTGGGGATGCACAAACCAGTGCATTTCTTTGTGCTGGTCCCAAGCCTGGATAAATGGGGAGGGTTGCGTCAGGAATGGCATCTGGTATAAAATTTTGCCAAATTATACATGCGGACAACAGTCCAGATACACATACTGGATTGTTCGAGGCCCGGGTTAACAATGACCGCCACCAGTACTGTTGGCCAACAGGGTGCTGGCAGAAATTGGGCTACTGTTGGCCAAAGGAGGAGAAGAGGGGAAAGGCATGCCTGAAGGCAGGTAAAGGCTAGGACTGTGGTAGTGAGGGTCGGAACTTTGAATGTGGCAGTATGACTGGTATATAGAGAGAGAGCTAGCTGATATGATGGACAGAAGGAAGGTTGGTATATTGTGTGTGCAAGAGGCCAGATGGAAGGGGAGCAAGGTTAGGTGTATCGGAGGCAGGTTCAAATTGTTTTATCATGGTGTGGATGGGAGGAGAAATGGCATAGACGTTATCCTAAAGGAACAGTATACTAAGAGTGTTTGGAGGTGAAAAGAGTGTTGGATAGAGTGATGTTTATGAAGCTGGAAATTGATGGTGTAATGATAAATGTTGTTAGTGCATATGCTCCACAAGTTGGGTGTGCGATGGATGAGAAAGAAAAATTTTGGAGTGAGTTGGATGAAGTGGTGATGACTGTACCCAAGGGTGAGAGAGTGGTGATTGGAGCAGATTTCAATGGGCATGTTGGTGAAGGGAATAGAGGGGATGAGGAAGTGATGGGTAGGTATGGTGTTAAGCAAAGGAATGCAGAAGATCAGATGGTAGTGGATTTTGCGAAAAAGATGGACATGGCTGTGGTGAATACATATTTTAACAAGAGGGAGGAGCATAGGGTGACATACAAGAGTGGAGGAAGATGCACACAGGTGGATTATATCTTGTGTAGAAGGGCCAGTCTGAAGGACATTGGAGACTGTAAAGTGGTGGCAGGGAAAAGTGTAGTTAGGCAGCATAGGATGGTGGTTTGTAGGATGACACAGGTGATCAAGAAGAGGAGGGGGTGTGTGAGGGCAGCACCAAGGATCAAATGGTAGAAATTAAAAAAGGGCAATTGTGAGGTGGAGTTCAGGGATGAGTTAAGACAGGCACTGGGTGACAGTGAAGAGTTACCAAATAGCTGGGTAACTACAGCAGAGCTAGTAAGGGAGATGGTTAGAAATGTGCTTGGTGTGACATCTGGAAAGAGGAAGGATGACAAGGAGACATGGTGGTGGAATGAGGAAGTACAGGAGAGTATACAGAGAAAGAGGTTGGCAAAGAAGAAGTGGGATTGTCAGAGAGATGAAGAAAGTAGACAGGAGTATAAGGAGATGAGATGCATGGCAAAGAGAGAGGTGGTGAAGGCTAAGGATAAGGCATATGAAGAGTTGTATGAAAGGTTGGACACTAAGGAGGGAGAAAAGGACCTGTACCAATTGGCTAGACAGAGGGACCGAGCTAGTAAAGATGTGCAGCAGGTAAGGGTGATAAAGGATAATGAGGGAAATGTACTCACAAGTGAGGAGAGTGTATTGAGCAGATGGAAAGAGTACTTTGAGGGGCTGATGAATGAAGAGAATGAGAGGGAGAGAAGGTTGGATGATGTGTGGATAGTGAATCATGAAGTGCAGTGAATTAGCAAGGAGGAAGTAAGGCTAGCTATGAGGAGGATGCAGAATGGAAAGGCTGTTGGTCCAGATGACATACCTGTGGAAGTATGGAGGTGTTTAGGTGAAATGGCAGTGGAGTTTTTAACTAGATTGTTTAATGAAATCTTGGAAAGTGAGAGGATGCCTGAGGAATGGAGAACAATTGTTTTGGTACCGATTTTTAAGAATAAGGGTGATGTGCCAAACTGTAGTAACTTCAGAGGGATTAAATTGATCAGTCACAGCATGAAGTTATGGGAAAGAGTAGTGGAAAAGCTAGGTTAAGAAGGGAGGTGATGATTAGTGATCAGCAGTATGGTTTTATGCCAGGAAAGAGCACTACAGATGCGATGTTTGCTCTGACAGTGTTGATGGAGAAGTACAGAGAAGGTCAGAAGGAGTTGCATTGTGTCTTTGTGGAATTAGAGAAAGCATATGACAGGGAGCCTAGAGAGGAGTTGTGGTTTTGTATGAGGAAGTTGGGAGTGTCAGAGAAGTATGTAAGAGTGGTGCAGGATATGTACGGGGTAGTGTGACAGCGGTGAGGTCTGTGGTGGGAGTGATGGATGCGTTTAAGGTGGAGGTGGGATTATATCAAGAATCATCTCTGAGCCCTTTCTTATTTGCAATGGTGATGGGCAGGTTGACAGATGAGATCAGGCAGGATTCCCCGTGGACTATGATGTTTGCAGATGACATTGTGATCTGTAGTGAGAGTAGAGAGCAGGTGGAGGAGACCCTGGAGAGGTGGAGATATGCTCTAGAGAGAAGAGGAATGAAGGTCAGCAGGACTAAGACAGAATATATGTGTGTGAATGAGAGGGAGGATAGAGGAATGGTGAGGATGCAGGGAGTAGAGGTGGTGAAGGTGGATGAGTTTAAATACTTGGGATCAACATTTCAGAGTAATGGTGAGTGTGGAAGAGAGGTGAAGAAGAGAGTACAGGCAGGATGGAGTGGGTGGAGAAGAGTGTCAGGAGTGATTTGTGACAGCCGAGTACCAGTCAGAGTGAAAGGGAAGGTCTACAAGAGGGTAGTGAGACCAGCTATCTTATATGGGTTGGAGACAGTGGCACTGAGAAAAAGGCAGGAGTCAGAGCTGGTCGTGGCAGAGTTAAAGATGTTAAGATTTGCACTGGGTATGACGAGGGTGGACAGGATTAGGAATAAGTATATTAGAGGGTCAGCCCAGGTTGGAAGGTTTGGAGACAAAGCCAGAGAGGCAAGATTACATTGGTTTGGACATGTGCTGAGGAGGGATGCAGAGTATATTGGGAAAAAGATGCTAAGGATGAAGCTGCCAGGTAACTGGAAAAGAGGAAGGCCTAAGATAAGGTTTATGGATGTGGTGAGAGAGGACGTGCAGGTGATTGGTGTGACAGAGCAGGATGCAGAGGACAGGAAGAAATGGAAACAGATGATTCGCTGTGGCGACCCCTAACGGGAGCAACCAAAAGAAGACGAAGAAACATGAAATTATAAGCTATTATCCCTTAAGCCCTTAAATTTAGAACAGGTACAATAGATACATTCTCATTCAATTCAAGAGGAAAGGTGGCTCCTGGTCTGAGCTGTCAATTCCTTTCACGTAACTTTAAAAACATTTTCCAGTCACCCCTCTTGGGTGCAGTTTGATCTTTTTCAAAATATCAAATGAAAATTTGTTGGAACCATTTTACTCCATGCTCCATGGAATGTCGGAACAAGGCACTGTTTTTATTTTTGTCAGCAATGTCATAGATATGTTCATAAATGAGTGTCCTTATGGCATGCTTGGTTTTGCCAACAAAGAATGCTCTACATCCTGCACATGTTGCCAGGTAAACCACTCTGAGTGGTACAATTCCCATCTTGGAATATAATTTTGGTTTTCATAATATTTCCTAGCACCAAAATTTGGTCCCTTGTAATGTATGTACACTGTGTACAGCATCCTCACCTTGTGGTAATGTACTGGTTTTAAACCATTTTCCTTTGATATTTTGGAAAAGATCAAACTGTATCCAAGAGGGGGGGATTGGAAAATGCTTTTAAAGTTATGTGAAATGAACTGGCAGCACAGACTGGGAGTCACCTTTACCCCTGAGTTGAATGAGAATGTGTCTGTTGTACCTGTTCTAAATTTATGGGAAAATAAATTATAATTTCAAGTTTATTATTTATTATTACTTATGACATTTTGGCACTTGTTGAGTTTTTGGTCATGAATAATGTGCACAAGAGGAAGATCTTGCAGAGAAGACTATTATATGCGAGTTAATCTCTTTATTCTTGTTTCTTTAAGGAATAGGTGATCTGATCAATTAATTAACAAACAACCAATGATATCCTTGTATGTTTGGTACATATTGCTTTGTGTTGGGATCGATTTATTCTGATGAAGTCTCTTTTATGGGAAGAAACTGCTCAATCTTTTTAAAAGAATTTTTTAATTAATAGTTTTAACCAATTTTGCACCCTCGGTGGCATTAATTTTTTTTTTTTTTTGGTTCTAAGCTTCACTTGGCTGATAATGCACTATTTATTTCATTTTTGAATATTTGCACACAGACCAGACCAAATGATGAATGTGTTATAACAACTAAATACAGCTTAGCATTTCTATTTCAGAACTGGCAGTGTTTCTAGACCTCTTCCCCAGTGAATGCCCATAATGCAAAGATAAATCAGATTAACTAAAGCAATCCATCATACTAACTATGTATAGCTTGTGAACCTGGCAGTGGTTCAGACTGCTCATCCCACAAGAGTTGCATTGTAGCCCAATCCTTCTCACATCATTCCTTACAGCTCACACCTGTTATCCATACTTTCAATTCCTTTAGGTAAAGAGGCAAAACTTTCTGACCATAAACTGCCCCAGATGAGTCTCTGACAACCTAAACTAATCCAAAGGTTGGGGGTGCAAACTCATGAAATCTCCCTCTCCTTATCTTAAAAACTACGCCCCCTCCTCTACCTAAAACCCTTTATCTCACTTCCTTTTTCCTGTCTTCTCTCACCTAAACCACCCACCCACATCCCTCCATTTAGCATGCACTTAGCACCAGCCAGGCATCTTTAACAAAAATGTTTGCCTGCCAAAAATGTATTTCAAAAATCAAAGCAGATATTGCAGTTGACACAGAGGATTAAGGCTGTGAACCATAGTTCTGCTGGTACTGATTTTTCTCCTCAGCCCTCATTTGCTTACTATGTAACCTTAAACAAGTCAGTGAATTAGACACTGCTCTTGGGCCATCCATGAAAAGGGACTGTGAGTCCAGTGGGCCTACCTGGTTAATAAAGTGGTGAATACTGAAGGAATTGTAGGGAGATATCTACATCAATTGTAGCAGTGATGTGTAGTCTGAATGCTTAAGATGGTTTATTTTAATTTAAGATTAAGTGCAGAGATGTACAATGCTCTAAGCGGAACACTACATAAATTATGAGAAGTTATGGGTAATCTATTGGTCTGAGCCAGTTAGACAGTAAAGTCCCCTGCAAAGTGCTCTTGTTGCAAAAAAAAATATTTTCCATTGTTGATAGATTGGTTAGTAGTTTCCTTAAAGATCATGCAAAATCATATAATGCATATTCTATGGTAGGATTTACCATCCTCTTCCTACCAGTGATAGATTCATGATTATACATTTAAAAATATCTGTTTGACTGACAAGTCAAAAAATAATCGCTAAAAGATACTTTCTGCAAATAACACACAATAAGTTTTTTTTTTTTTGCACTGGGGCAAGGCACCCTGTACCCCTGCTGACTTTTAGATGCCAACTCAACGGTCATACAGCAGTGGAGAAAGGGCAACAAACAGTCAACACTAGCTGAAAGTGGCTTTAGCAATATTTCCTTCATAGTGTTGACCACTGGACAAATCACTCCTCACATTCCCCTTATTATTCACCTTGTGGCTGTGGAATGGAACACTGATGCAATAGTCAGGGCTATGAAAATAGCCTTTATCATTTGATAAAAAGGAGTATAGCACAAAGCAATACTCTTACACACTCACAGGCATCCACAAAGTATGTATAATCAAAGTACACTATACTGTGCTACAATCATAGGAAAATATAAATTTTCTTATTAGCTATAGCTGGGGATTTAATAAAATCCATGTAGGCATAGTGTAAAGCCTACACAGAAGGTATAATTTCAGTGTATGTGTTACCCCCTCGGTAGCATGCCATGCATATTAATGAAGACGCATTACTGAGGGACAGCCATGTAACATGGTTATTGAATGAGTGTAGGGAGTGTGTTACTGTGTCCGGAAATGAATAACACACTCCCTGTACCGTCAAGGTGCCAGATAGCAATCTATGCAAGTGTAATAAAGTGTTATTATGTTAATTTTTTGTGTGTGTGTGTTTTTGTGTGGTGTGGCACAGAGCACAGCACTGGACATATGCCAGACATCTAAAAATAGACACCAGATACATTTAATTAAGAAGGAAAGATCAAGTTTAAGCATAGCTGAGCATGTTTGCATGCCACTCGTGGTGCTCAGCAGTGCTTAAAACATAGATGACAGGTATATGTAAAAGTATAGAAAGATTCCACATGGCCAGATAGCCAAATGGTTAGAGTGACAGCTGTATGTGCAGCAGGTACAGGGTTCAAATGCACAGACAGGTTATATTGTAAATATATATTATGAGAATTATTTTAGATCCCGATTAAATGTTGTTTGCTTACACAGAGAGGTTATTAAATTTATTTTGCAAACCAATTTATGAGAAGTACTATTAAATCCTTGATTGAATTTTGTGTGAATTCACAGGTTATTAAGCATTTATATTTCAAATACACTTTATGAAATGCATTTTTAAATCTTGCTTTGCTGTGCTTAGCTAAGCCCCACTAAGCACAGCTAAGCTTTGCCAAGCACTGCTTAAACAAGGAATGTTTAAGCAGTGCTTAGTTGGTTTACACAATGCCTAGCTGTGCGAAGCACTGTTAAACAATACCAGTTTACTCATTGTTCAGCTGCGCTGATTTGCAGACTGCTAAGCACTGCTGAGCAGTACCACTTTAAGCACTGGTCAGCTGAGCTCAGTGGGTTTGCTCAGTGCTAAGTGATGCACTGCATTTTTAAAAATTGTCCAATGACTGTAAAGGGTCGGAACCCTTTAAGTGCAACAGGTTGGAATACAGCAGAACCAGTTGGAGTTTGACCCTGCCAGGCAGGTGCTGGAGAGAGTGCACACTTCTGGGCACAGTGGTGGGGCATTCTGGAGTCCAGGGTCATGGTTGGACTCCTTATAAAATTCCATGACATCTGGCTAATGCAGGGCCAGTATCAGGGATCAGAGTACAAGTCAGAAACCTGGGACCGGCTGGCACATGATCTCACCAGTGCTATAGGTATCCCCCACACAGGTGAGAAGGTCTGTCATCATTATGATGATCTGAAGCATTGGAAGAGGGGACTTCTGGACACCTGGGTCCAGGATGCTTGAGAAGATAATGCCCCCCCAAGTTTGTAAGTACTGTTTGCATTGTTTTACCAATGCTTAATCTGAATGTGTGATAGACAGGTACTCATAATGGTGTGCTTCTCTCTCTACAGCTGCAAAGGAGAGAGCTTGCAACCTAGAAGCCCATGCAGGGCACCTGCCAAGGTTGCACCATGAGTGTGGTGAGTACAGATGTATCTTGCAATCTATACTCATATAAGTATGAAAGAGTAATGCATTAACTGCCATTAGGTATATACAGTTTTGATTGTACTGCAATGACTGTAGTCATAGACCTGGACTGAACTAAGTGAGTAATGGCAGGTACAGTTCAATAAAGATGAAAGCATGAAACCTGATAATGTTAAGGAAATAAAGTTTCTACTTCATTAATTGTGGAATTACAGCTGTATTGCAACACCTGGATTATATGAACTGTACTGCAATAAAGACTGGAAAAATATACCAATCAGTGCATGAAGTCACCCCTAATAAAGTTGTGTCATGCAGTATGTGCGTATGTTGTTTATGAAATTGAGTATTACATCTGCTGTGAACTAAAAGCACAATGAATACCATTAAGTGACTGAAGGTTAGCTAATAAAGAGTATTCTGCTAAACTGTAGATGTGCAGCTGTACTACAAGATATGATGCATTATATTTGTTCTGCATTAAGATCTGAAGCAATAATAGGAATGACCAAGGTATATTGTGTATATAAGGATTGTCTAGTGTTAACCATTGTATTTCAGCTATATACATTCCTGCTCTTAGGTACACTGCTGCAGGCAAGTATGAAACTATAACAGCTGCAAACTGCTAATATACAATCTGCAACTATATATGGGTCAGGTGGCCAACCCAGCACTCCAATATGGTTTGTACACATCACAGATATTTCCACCCACTAGGGGTATATTGTCTACACCTGCATTCTATGTATTAATTCACAGTTCACCTACTATCTCTGCCATGCAAGAATCATGCATGTGTGGTCAAGTGTCACTGCAGTCTTGTATAACACTCTACCTCTATTACCAGGTCATATTTTGTTACCAGGTGAGCTCTGGACACATATCAGTCAATCAATATGCAGCAGTGGCTCAGTAGCTCAGTTTGATAAATGCTAGGTCTGATGTACATTTTGTCACACACAGACCAGGTTTTGAATCCAGTGACAAGTACTACTAAATATTATTGAATCAGTTATGTATTGTTAACAAATGTTCTCCCCACAGGAATTACAGGTAAATAAATGGCTGTAGTAGCTGTTAGAATTGGTTAATAATTTGTGTGTTCAGATGTACCAGAGTGTTGACAGCATTGCTTAGCAATGTGGTAAAACTTCAGAAAATAAAGGCAACAAGTACAATACTAATAAAAGTTAGTACAATAAATACAATGTATAATCTTGGTATGGCTGTATGCCTGGTGTGTCTGTGACTGTCTGCTGATAGTCTAACCCCATGCCTGCCAAGGATGGCATGATAGTTGTAAACTCTCTGTACTGTGCATAATACATGTCTGTCAAGTGTCACACTGTCACAGACTGATCACTGTTGCCTAATCCCTCTATCACAGATCTGTCCTTGACTTGATTTATGTCAATAGCACAGTCACACTACATCAGTCCACAGTACACCTTGGTAGTCATATATGTCCCCCTGACATGTAATAGTCCCCTGTAGTTGTGTACCTGTAGGTGTTAAAGCTTGGTCCATACTGTCCCATGGGGATAGCTTGAGAGGTATGTACATGCTATAGGGCACTTGTATACATAAAGAAAAGGCAGGCCTGTAGAGTATATGAGTACTGTTGCAAACAATATAGCCTATGCTGTTATTAATGGACTGTATTCCTCTCGCCCCCACCCCTTATCTGCATCATAATTTATTATTGTTATACATTGGTCATGGTTTACTATTAACATATGTTCTCCTCAAAACATTATGTTAGACCTTGTGTTTTATTATTGTCATGTTTTACAATGGTTGCATACTAACATACCTTGTTGAATTCCCTATGTTGTTGGCCTTATGCTGTAACTGTTACTGGCATGCTGTTACTATACTGACTGTTATCTCACTTATTATGTTCCATATACTCTGCCATGTTATGTTACTGGGTTGTTTGCAATGTTCTGGCATGCTGTTATAACTAACTAAATGTTATGTTCATTACTAACCTATACGCTTTGAAATGCCTCAACACCACAGCTCGATTGGATAGGCCTATCTACCCTACCTCAGCTGTCTATGGCACTGGGTTCCAGCACATCTGGGATCCAAGCTGATGGTGCCCCCTCTTCTGGCCCTATACGACCTACAGGTGGAACAGCTTCAGGGGAATGGGCCTGTCCCACCCTGGGAGCAGGGTGGAGGGGGGTTGTCACCCAGGATCAGCTACCGGTGATGATGCACAAGATCATGCATCATGGCTATGAGCATTGCCTGTGCTGGATTGAGGGCAGAATCACCAACCTGGAGGGGCAAGGTGGCCCCAGTGCCCAGCATCCAGCACAGTCACCTTTGGGGCAGTGAAGGAGCAGTGTTGACTGCACATGAGTGGGGATATCAGTCTCACTGCTGTAGTTTGGGGGCACATGGCTCTCTAAATCCACAACACCCTCCCCGTCTAAGGTGTTTACCCCCATGATGTGTCACACATCGCCCTGTATGCTGTCTTGTTTGGTTTTCTGTCTGCAAATGCAACCTCTCCTACTCAACTAGCCTCCCACATGTACCTATATCCCTTCCCCAACATTCCACTCTCACCTTAAAAAAAAGGACACCTGTACCACAAAAAAATATCACCCCATACATAGCTCTCCTATTTGCACCCACATCCACTGGACACACTTAATAATTACATGAATTAATCAAAACACTTATGTTGCCCTCACCCCTCTGTCTGGGGTGTGAGGCTCCAAATTCCAAATTCTCTACAACCTGCACATCTGTTGCTGTAGAAGAAATGGGCTAGGTCACTCAACTCTGAAGTAAAACAGGTGTTTCCATAGACATCCTGATTGCCAATGACAGACTGCTTGTACGTATAATTTGGAAAATTGGTAGTGCACTTGGGGACAGTGATGCAGACACCAAACCAGTACAAAACCAAATAAATAATTATGGATGTACATGAGGCCTGGGATAACAGGTATAGCTGTCAACTGCACAGACTGTTGCAGAATGTCCACAGTTGTGCCACCTACTTTTGGCACGGTTTTCACAAAACCTTTCCTGTGTGCTGAAGTACTGAAAAGTTGGTACAGATTGAGGTTAGAACATAATGATGGACAGTTCAGCATCACGTCATACCCAACCGAGCACACATGCTAATGTGAATCCTGTGTGACAGACTGTATTCATGCACATATATCCAACAAATACACCTGTTGCAGTATTTACTCAGTAGCTCAGTCTGTTAAATTCCTAGCATGCTGTACATTTTGCCACCCACAATCCTGGGTTCGAATGCAGTATGTTGCACTTCAATGACATGCTTGTGAATGCAACAAATAATGACTGAGTCTTGCAATTTTAAGCAAAACAGGTTGCTGCTACTGTATTCACTGCTACCCATGTTAGCATGTCAAAGGCCTGTAAGTAGGGACACACTGCACAAATATGTATTGGCTATCTATATGTTGCATACCACTCTCTGATAGGCACTGTTACATAGCATATGTACCTTAATCACATGCCTCAGCTGGACTCCTATGGGTACCCTCACCCTGGCTCTCTGTAACAACAGAGCTGACACTACTCCCTCACTGACATATACTGCTTGCTGTCCTCTAATGTGTTCACACTCCCCAGTATGACTCCTGGGCAAAAAGTAGCAGCTGCAGCCTGCAACATATGCATCAGTATGTTCAGTTACCTGCTACAGATCTACCATACCTCACAACCCCCTACAACAGGGGATCTACACACCACCCATACATAAAGGGGTGGGGGGCAAAGGTCAAGTGACAGGACATGTGTCACAGTTTGCCCCTACAAACATACATAGCTGATAGACCAGCAGCTACTGCAGCAACATGGATATTCTGATGTGTATGAGACTCGCGTGTCTTCCCCCTTACTTACAGCTACAGCTGTTTCCGCAGGATCATATTGTGTAGCATGGCACATACTGTGAACATCTGTGCACATGTGGCTTCACCAGATATATCGAGGCATTGAAACCGTGACTTGAGCAGCCCAAACACATGCTCTATGATGTTCCTAGTTTGTGTGTGTGCCTCATTATGATGTTCTTTGGTAGGTGTGTGTGCATTTCTGATGGGTGTCATCATCCAAGGTTCCAGTGTGTAGCCAGCATCCTCCAGTAGATGGCTATATGGGATGTCCCCCCTGGCAAACATCTGGTACAGCTGTGATGCATGCCAAATATGGGAGATGTGATAACTGCCAGTACTGTCAGTACACACACTCATTATAATGCCCTGGGTATTGCACACAACCTGGCAGTTGAAGTGATACCTCTCTCGGTTGATGTAGACTCTACCCTCCTCACTGGGCAGTGCTTTGATGTGGACATGAGTGCAGTCTATGGCACCTAGTATCTCAGGGTAGTGTGCTACATGGTGGAAGAGATGCATACTGCTGGCCCTCTCCTCAGGGGTGCAGGGTAAATAAATGTGCTTACTGGCATGTGTTTGCATGGCAACCAGGAATTGATGGAGAACGTGCGAGACCCCATCATGTCCCCAGTTGGTCTTTGAAAAGTACCTCTAGCTAGTTTTCTAAGGGCTACACATACCTTTGTTTCCACTGGGATGGGTTCCCCTCTGTTGGCTCTGGGTCTGAGTTTAGGGCGGCAGAGCTCAGTGAGTTCTTGTAGTATGTCCCTGTCCACTCTGTAGCACTCTACAATCTCCAGCTCATGTAGCTCCTGGAAGGTTACCCTGGGCCTGAACACTCTCCTCCTTCTCAGCTTTGGCCTATTGTCAGCATTAGCATCAGCACTGAGCTCAGCATCTAGCACATACAGATGTAGCAGAGCAGCAGTAGCCCCTAGCATTCAGTCAGTTAAAATTCTCAAGTCTGTACTCCAAAGGTGCAGAGTATGGGGGAAAAATCAGATTGTAGGATGTATGCATACTTAATAGTGGTGTGCTTGGCTAGCTATGATGCATTCCATCTACCAGGTATACCACTGAGGGGTTTGAATGGTCCAGTGTTAGTGGAACATGTCCACACACCCTTTTCATGTCAGCTAGGTATTCTGAGGATAGCAACATAGTTCTGGGGCTACACGGGTTTTATCTGAGGACACAGTGGCCCATTTTTGCTATTCAGTAACCCCAGCTCATTTGTATACAGATCCTTGCACATAACATGGATACTTCACTATTCCAGGGCCTGCCTCCTAAGCAACCACTGAAATCTACCATTGTACATATTCCATGCAGGGCCCTATAATGCATTATTCTTGCCTATCTCTTATTTTTAGTTTTTAAACTTTTTAATATTTTCTTTTTGCATAACTGCATGTTTGCGCACTGTGCAAATGTAATACGGGTATTAAAAAAACTATAATTTTATATTATTTTGCATTAGTTTATGGACTCACAGGGCATAGTTTTGCACATATCTGCACCTACTATGACATTTCTAGCCTTCTAAATGGGCTTTTTAGCCCCTATTCAATTTTTACATTTCTGTACACAGAAATTGTCCGTTTACATTTCTAACACCAACAAGGGTTCTGCACGAATATCTATCTGCTTCCTGGATTACAAAACAATCTCATTTGCATGCAGTTCACCTGCTTATGAGGTGATTTGCATGCCACAGACACTTCCATGTCCACATGCTCATGCATGCCCCTCTTCTCTGTTTACTTGATCACACGGCTGCTTAATTCTGTGTTAGCTTCATGCCACTCTGCCTACACGGGGAAATCACTCCATGTAGGCTTTATTGAATTCCCCCCTGTATGTTTTGTAGTTTACATGAAGACACATGAAGACAGTAGAAGTCCATCAAAACACCTACTTCCCATTTGTCTGGGAAGATCTGAGAGATGAATTTACAAAATAAAACTCTGAGCACATCTTGCAGAATGACCAGTCTTGTCAACTTTTGCAAAGTCAATTTACTAGAACAAAATAACTGAGAGTTACTGAACAGAAGTATTCATAGCAATACACATTTTATTATACTGAGTATTATGCTATGCTTTCACTGAAATGGCATTATAACATGTGTTAATGTAATTATTGATTGCATTAAATATGACACACTGGAGCTTTTCTCCCTGGACATCTGCTGAAAAAGTGCACATATATATATATATATATATATATATATATATATATATATATATATATATATGGGTTCACTACACATTATCGAAAACCCATAATCCCGACAGCCAGAATACCAAGCCTACATGACCGAATGCCCATAACACCGATTTATCACAATACCGATGCCCAGAATACCGTAACGGTGGACAACTACGTAGAAACTGGAAACTATGAAACCTCGCATATGTGTATTGACTTAGTTAGTAACAGCCAATAAGTGCGGTAAATACCCTACTAGCGGATATAGTAAAAATGTTATGTACACGTCAACTTATGTGAAAGTATAAGAATGGGTGTAAAAGACTTTCAGCTGTTCAACGGCTGACTTTGCAGAAATGGCAAACACAAACTATGATGCGCCTGGTAGTGTAGGTGAGCTGTATCCAAGGCTCAGATCACAAAAATGTAAAGAAGTGCTTATTATAGATGGGTACGTTTATCACTTGGAACATAAGAGCAGTAGTAAGCGTTACTGGTCTTGTAAAGTGAAGAGAAGTAATAGTTGCAAAGGTTGAACGGTAACGGATTCCCTCTCTGAGGGTGAATTGCTCAAGAAAACTTTGGCTCGTAATCATGCGGGCGACCCATGTGAAGTAGAACGCTATAGCGTTTGTGGATCACTCTGCGACAAAGCTGCTATATGCAGAGATACTCCATGTTTACTAGTGGAAGATGCATTAGCATCTACATCCCTGGCTTGTGTTCCAAGTCTTCCAAACAGGAAGGCAATGCTGCAGCAAATACGGCGAGTCAGGTTGTTCCAGTATCAGTTTGCACTTTTGTTTTACACTTTATATCATTTACATGGCAGTGCTACACAGTAGTATATTATGGTGAAGGGACGGTGTTTGGAAGTTATGGTGATGTAGGTGTCTTTCCATTATCTCTATTCGGTGGTTTGAAACGTGACAGTGTTATTTTGCACATAGGAATGAGATTTTCTGTTGGCTTGTATTTTGCTCTGCACGTCAATGCTGCTGTGACGTAGATTAAGAGATTATGGGCTTTCGATATTGTGAGTGTCGGTATTGTGATAAATCGGTGTTATGGGCATTCGGTCATATAGGCTAGGTATTCTGGGCATCGGGATTATGGGTTTTCGATAATGTGCAGTGAACCCATATATATATATATATATATATATATATATATATATATATATATATATATATATATATATATATATATATGTATGTTAATTGGTTCATAGGTGTGTACTAGTCTAATGGCCCTGGAGCCTTTATAGCCTAGCCCATAGGATTACCTTGGCATCGTGCCACCCAACCTTAGTTCCCAGTGCCTCTGTTGAGTAGAGCCACTGGAGTGATCCACGGGATGAATTTTCTGTTTCCCATCCACTCATCAAGATTTCTCTTGAAGAGGGCCAGTGAAGCTCTCCGCTTGACATGTATGGGAAGCCTATTCCATAGCCTGGGCAGTCTCTGGGTTATGAACCTGTCCCTCCAGCTTGTTCTGTTGATTGTGATAATGAGGTTGAGGTCTCTGGAGCGTGTAGTGCAGAGGGATTGGGATTTCTTTATATGTAGCATTTCTAACAGAGCTGGGTCAGACAAGGCTTTATAAGTCAAGCAGAGATCACCTCTAATTAGATGATATGATATATATGTATGAATTTAATACATGATTGAACACCTGGAAAATAGTGCATGTCGAGAAACAAAACTGGCGGAGATAGTCTCACCTGCTTTCCATCTGGTTTATTTGAATTGCCTGTAATCTGTTATTGGATGGACTTTGTTAAAATTAAAACAAATCACAGAATTTCAGCTACAAAGCCAGCTACCCATGTTCACCATCAGCTATTTATTATCTTTTTTTATCTCTCTTCTGACAAAGGAACTAACTTTGGCTCTAGTCAGCAATGTGGTATGCAGCAATAAATACCAGCTGTATCCCAATTAAAAATAATAAAATATGTACCAGTGTTTTTTCCTTAGTCATAAAAGGTAATGATATGCCTTGGTAACTATCAAATTTGTGAATGGAGATGCTCTGCAGATGGAAAATTCGAAACTTGAATGTTTGAATTTCCATCTTGCTGAAGAGCCCTGTTTTCGAAAGTTTATATCAGTGAATGCACTGTGCATTAGCTGATATGAACTCAAAGTGCTGTACAGAGATCGCAGTACAGTGCGGTTTGAAAACTAATCCCTTTTCTCACTGTAGTGCAATCTCGTAGTTGGAATATATAGTTAGCAGAGGTGGGAGGGGCAGAGGGGCTTGTCCCCCTGAAAAAACGTGATATGAGGTATAGGAATTTGGTTTACATGAGCTCCTATACAGACATCATGTGATTAGAGACAATGTCGAATTTACTAAATTCGATCAGCTGATTCGACATTGTACCATAGTCTTGATGTTATAATTCGTTGTTAAAGTGTTGCAAATGGCATTTATTTTGCCGTTCGCAAATTTGATAGTAAACCAATATGCCTCTTTAGACCTGAACTACTGCATTATATTCAAATGTAAAAAGCTGTGTTACAACTGACTGAATAGAAATCCTATGACATGCTGTTCTTGTTTTAGTGCATGCAGTTATACTACAATGAGGATGAGATGTGTCAGAAAATGAGAGTCTGTGAGTGTGTGTGCAGGTAAGTTGTGAAAATCTATTTTTCTATACACATATATATAGAGAGAGAAAGATTTCTACATCTAAACTATATTTATCTATCTATATCTGTAAAGATATATAAAGATACACATTGCTTTATATAGAAAGTAGATGAATATGCACACACATATATATATATATATATATATATATATATATATATATATATCTTATGGATTTTCCTGTTAGGGTTGCCACAGCAGAACAATTAGCAGTGGAGTTGCCAACCTGGCACCCAACCTTTCACAGACAACACACACACACACATGGACAATTTAGAGTATCCAATCCACCTGCAGCATGTATATATGGAAGAAAACCCTTGCAACCACAGCAGGACATATAGATACCACACAGAACGAATCCCAGCCAAGAACTGAACCAGAGAACTGCATCTTCTGAGATAGTAATGCTAACCGCTGAACCACCACAGCCACCAATAAGCAAGGCTTAAAAAAACACCTTAAAAAAATAAATATATATATATATCTGTAGTGTAAAGGCCGAGGGGGGGTCATCCTGTGCAGAAAAACTGATTCCTCCTATCTGCAGCACATGTACTTCATTGCTTTGTCTCTATCATTTCTATCCCAACTAGTGCTGTTTGACCACATGTAAATGTTTTATTACTCTGCTGAATGATGAAATACTCATGCCTCAAGTTCAATGCCATATTCATTCCCTAATCACATCTTACATTAAGAAGGCTTCCAAGATTATAGAGTTATTATCTTCATTTTTTTTGACTGTTTATCTGTTGTTCAGGTTGCTTGTTTTTCATTTAAATAGATTTTGCCACTGTTTCCTTATGGAAGCATTGATGCATTGCAACCCATCACATTTCTGTAATATCTTTACCCCCCCCCCCCAGACTCATAATTACTGCTCAGTTTTGTGCAATCACAATGCAAAAGGTTAATAAAAGTATTTTTGCAGGAAGGCAAGGCACCATGTATCACCTTTTGAAAGTTATCACCTTGTAGTAGTATCACTGCTATGCCATTCTGACTCACAGAGACAGCAATCATTGAAAAGATAAAAATGAAATCTGGGATCCCCTTGTGAGAGGCTTTCCTGGTGGCTTCATTAGAAATCAATGTGAAATCAATGCAATCCAGATCCAAACACATTTTTCTCCTTTTTGTTGTTTCTTTTTGGTTCCCCACAGCTGAACATCAGCTGCTCCTAGTTCCTGTCCTCTTTCACGAGACCTACTGGACCTGCCTTAGTCTCCCTTGATTTAATCCCAACTTTTATCCTGAGCCAGCGAGGACCCCAGGGTAGATTTATACTGCTGTCAGGGAATATAGGAGAGATGTTCTCATATTCCCCATTTGATAATTCAACTGCATTTCTTCTTTCTTTTTATTTTTATCCAGACCTTATCCAGACCTTCTCTCACCATGGTGTCTCAGCTTCCTTCTTTATTTTTAATGCCCACCTTACTTTTATGCCTTCTTCTATGATTGTGTTAAGTAACCAGATGAAAACAATCAGCTATAACCTTGTATAAATGAAAAACCCGAAATAAAGTTATCCTCTAGAACTCTCATGTGAGAGGCAAGCCACTAACCTCCCCACAAGCTCATATGTACTAACTCCAGAGTTGCACAAATATGAATACAGGAGAAACCTCTCAAAGAAAAACAATAGCAGCTGGTGATTTGAGAGGCAGAACTGCTCTAGTTCTTATCATATAAGGTACAGTGATCAGGGACTTGAGCTGAACTCACCCGATTCCTTCTTCTCCTGTTTAAACATGGCCGAGGAAGTCATTTTTGATTTCTTGTGTTGACTGGCTGCCAAGGTAGTTCTCATATTGCAAAGTTGTAGATCATTGTCTTTTTCTATGCCATTTTTTTTTGCTTCTATTACAGTCTTTGTAGTACTGTATTTTGGCTTTACTTAATATATCCTAAAGATGCTCCATTCAGCTATAAGCCTTCAGGTGTATTCCTGAATTAATGCTTTGTCTCTCTGTTTGCTGTTCATGCACACATGTGCACACACAAGCAAAAACACACACACACACCTCAATACTTCTTCCCTCGTATTTTGATCCTGCGTCCACATTTGTGGTTCATCACTGATGCTTCCTTCACCACACTCTTGTTTTAAGATATTCTCATGTATCACCTTGCACTGCTTAACATTTGACATGTCTGATGGTGTATTACATTCTGCAACCAGTGTCATGATGTCGTGCAGTATTACTGCATTATCCACTCCTACCTGCATGTACAAAGAATTTAAGGTAAGAATCTATGTTGTGCAGTATTACTGCATTATCCACTCCTACCTGCATGTACAAAGAATTTAAGGTAAGAATCTATGTTGTGCAGTATTACTGCATTATCCACTCCTACCTGCATGTACAAAGAATTTAAAGTAAGAATCTATGTTGTGCAGTATTACTGCATTATCCACTCCTACCTGTATGTACAAAGAATTTAAGGTAAGAATCTATTTCACGCTATAAGGTTTCAATGACAGAAATGACTTGGGGTATCAGTGGACATTCCTGAAAACATGGGTTTTAAATTATGATTAAAGCATTCAAAAAAGCTTTGTCATAAACTAGAAAAATATTGGTTTATTCTTCTTTCATATGTCTTTACATCTTGTTTAATTTTCTTGAATTAAAACGGATGCATGTAAAAAAGGAGAGTTATGTAAAATAACAAAGCCTGATCTCAAAAGGCATAAGAATAAACTCAGATGACTGAAGAAAGAGCAAACACAAAACTGAGAGAAGGCATTTTGTAGTATGTTTTATTTGTCAGCAATGTATTGTGAATAAGTAGAAAATATAGCAAAAAAATGAATTTCAGAATTGTCCACAGGCCTCCAGATATAGCACCTTCCTTCACAAAAGTGACTCCCCACTACTCCAGATTGTACATATTTCTGAAAATTATAATCTTTACTATAGAAAAATGATAAATACTCTTGAAATGAGAGACTTAAGCCAAAAAATCCATTGTAATGTTCTTGAAAAGTCTTACAAATAAATATTTAACCATAAAGTAGGATTAATATGTCACTTCCTTTAAAAATTTAATTTCTAGTACATCTCTGCCACACAATATATATATATATATATATATATATATATATATATATATATATATATATATATATATTTATTTATTTATTTATATATATATATATATATATATATATATATATATATATATATATATATATATATATTTATTTATTTATTTTTTTTAAATCACACTGAGGTACACAGTGCATACCTGGCTACCCCCATGAGTCAAACAGTATGATCCTGGTAAAATGACTGACAATGGAAGTAACATCAGAGTTGTATAGTTCCATGAACTTATAGAATAAGGAATGTATAGTTTTACAGCAAAATTAAATAATCTTTTTTCCTTAAGGCTGTTCAAACTTGGAATTACAGTAATTAATTAAAGGGGTGGTGGGTACAGGAGTTCTACTTGTGCATAAAATACAATAAATGTTTAGTTTTGTTTTACATTTTTTTTAACATCAGCATTTTTATATATTTATAACTGTGATTGTTAGTATTTTGTTGATGTAGGTATTATCATTTCAGGCTTCAGTACTCTAATCTGTAAGGACCTCAAGCATACCACTTTAGAGTCTAAGGCTATCTTTGAAATCATGTGACCACTTTTACTAAAGATTACCATAAGGCTTTCTATAGTTGCATTAGGAAACTCATTGCAATTCCAAGCTGATAACTAATGATACCATTTATTCTGACCCTGCAACCACAGTGAACATCCTTGTTGATTGATTCATTCCAAATTTCACCTTATTCCTTATGAACTTGCCCCCTCCATTGTTCCCCATACAACCTCTGAGATGTCTCTAGACCATGTCCTCTTTGGACTGTCTAAAACCAAGGCCAATACATCCATGGAGCCCAGTAACATCCCCAGCTTCTCTGGATCCCAACAAACACTGGTCAACTTAACCCTATCCTCAGGATACCTCTCAGATTCCTGCAGAACTGCCATAGTGATACCACTATATAAGTGTGGCCCCCTACTACGGAGACAATATTTAGAGACCGGTAAGTCTCACTAGAATCAAATATAAGGAACATTATTAATAATCCCATAGACACCTTCACATGGTGAATCATGTTTTATACAAAATCTCACCAAGATGACACTGAGATATAGACTATTTTATATACCACGGACAAAGGTAGCTAAAAAATGGATGCATAAGTCTCAAGACAAAAAATTGCTCACTGATGGCGTATGCACAGGTGACAGGACTAGAAAAAATGCAGTGCAGAATCCTCAGGACATGGAAAAAAAACTTTCTTACCAATAGATTAGGTCAGTCTCAGTGGGAGGGTCCCCCCTCCACCAATGGTAGAATGAAGTAGTAGTCCACAAAAGCTGACAAGCCAAGCAAAAGGCATAAAGATGATAAAATGGACGGTTGCGCATAGGCAATGGAAGAAGCCAAGAATTTCCAGATGGAGAATATGTAAGAGCAAGACAGAAATCAGAAGAAAGAAAAATACTTGAAACAAGAAAAAAATGTTAAAAAATGCAGCAGCTTGAGGAAAAAGCTATCTAGATGAAGAAATATTGGACTATCTTTAGAAAGAAGTGATACATGAGGTAAAAAAAAGATAAAAAAACAAAAAGCAGAGCTTTTTGAAATGTATAAAAAATAAAACATAGACTTGGGAAAGAAAATTAGATCTGATATGGTACTATATTTATGCAGAGAACAAAGCTAAATTAATTAATACAACAAAAGCATCTCCAAAGATATTTGAAGAGAAATAAAGACAGATATACCCAGATATGGCAAATTTCACATGCAAAAAATAAGGTTACAAAAATGGAATATAAAAAAAAGAAGGTTAGTGAGGTACCAATTATGCAAATAGAAGCTGAAACAATAGACCATCAGCAAAGTAAAGGGTTTATTTAGTATGAAAACTCCTACAAGGGCAATATTGTACTATGATGGACCACTGGGTCCTCAGATAGAGGAGTAGTAAGTAGAGCAGGCTGCATCTGAAGAGGATATGCCACAGGGCCATGTTCTGGAACCTTCTGTAGGTGGCTCACATGAAAGTCTAGTTGAAGTTACACAGCAAGGGAAGGAACAAGAAACAGTGGTGATAATGACACAGAAAGTGAAAGTTCTACAGCTTGAACAGAAGGAGTCTAGCAAGACATTCTCCCTTAGTTTGGTGGAAACATTTTGGGTTAAAGTGGAAATGAAAATCAAACTGGAATTATACACAAATAAAAGGAAGACAGAAAGAAAAGGATCAGAAGAGAAGGAAAGAAAATTGTAAAACCTACAAATATATGACAAGTATGCAGAACTTTCAGAAGAACCACATGATGACCAAGAGTTGACATAGGAATGGCTAGAGAAATATTTAGTTATTTATTTACATTTGTTGACCGGGCTAGTCAAACTGGACACATGTCCATTTTCAGTGGAGACCCAGGGAGAAAAGCTCCAAGCATAGACAGAAAACTTATTATGCAATATTAATATAAAAATAAGCTATTATCAAGTACAGATAACAACAATATTTGAATATTTGTGAAAGAAAAACAAAAAATATTGTGTGCGGAGTTATTTAGAGGGGAATGAACTAAGATCAAATACAGAAGAATAAACAATATTTGACAGAGAAAAAAACACAAAAGAGTAATACATTTTAAAAAAGTTATAAAAAGGTTTTTTTTTTTTTTTTTTTTTTTTTTTTTTAGTTTATTTGTTAGTACAGGTAGGAAACATAGTACAGCAAAAAGGACATTGAAAGGTTTGAGCAATATAGTACACTGGAGAAGTGAAGTAAAAGGGAGAGCAGGATGGGTAAATTGGAAAATCAGTCAGGGTTTGTGCAGGGACAAAGCCAGTGAGTTTTAAGATGCTCTTTGAGATGTTTCTTAAAAAGATGTGTGGAAGAGAGAGTAGAAAGTTCACTTGGAAGTTGGTTCCAGGCTTTTCCCACTGTGTTAGTGAAAAGTGAGTCTCCAGCTTTGTTGTTAAATTTAATAGTGGAAACTAGAAGCTTATTGGCTGAGCGAAGAGTTGTAAGGTTTTTGTAAGGGGTAGTGAGATTAGTGAGGATTGGGGTATTATTAGGGTGGTAAAGTATCTTTTGGGTTATAGTAAGTTTATGACAGAGTAGTTGGTGCTGCAGTTCTAACCATCCCAATTGTTTGAGGGTGAGACAGTGGTGGGTTCTAAAAGGGTTGCCAGTGGCAAATCTGGCTGTGTTATTGTAGCTAGTGGCAAGTTTGTTAAGGTTGCTTTTAGAAAGATGAGTATAAATGGCAGAAGCATAGAACAGAGTAGAGATCAGGTGGGTCTGGGCTATAGTGGTTCTGGCTGTTGGTGTAAGGAAGGGTTTGATTCTATACAGGGAACTTATTTTTTGTTGACAGATTTTATGGTAGTGTTGATGTGATCATCATAGCTAAGGTTGTTGTCTATGGTTATGCCCAGGAGATGGGTTGTGGTATCAGGGGATATGGTGGTTCCATTGTTAGAGGTTATAGTGAAGAGAAATTGTGGTGATTTTGGAGTAGGAGTAGAGAGTAATAATTTTGTTTTTTTGGGGTTCAGGAGGAGGCAGTGTTGCATGAACCAATTTTCAACAGTATGAAATACAGATTGGGTGAGGGTCTGGAGTGAGGTTGGGGACCTAGCTAAGCAGATTAAAGTAGAATCATCAGCATACTGTATGCAAGTGGCTTGAGGAATTTTAGTATTTAGGTCATTAATAAACATTGAAGAGAGAAGAGGGCCTAGGATAGAGCCTTGAGGTACTCCAAGGTTTACGGGGAGGGGAGTTGAAAGCTTATTGTCCCAAAGGACTGTTTGATGTCGGTTGTCTAAATAGGATTTAAACCAGAGTAATGCCTGTGCGTCCAGTGAATGGGCTTTTAATACCTCAATAAGCAGATTATGGTTGACCATATCGAAGGCTTTTGAAAAGTCGATAAACAAAGCGGAGGAAAGAGAGTAATTGTTACGATTTTTATTTATACAGTCAAAAAAGGATAGCAGGACAGTTGAAGTACTATGGAATGGTCTGAAACCATGTTGGCAGTTGGCAAGTAAACTGTTGTGCAGAAGATGGTCAAGTAGTTGTTGATGGATACATTTTTCCATTATTTTAGCTATAGAAGAGAGTAGGGCGATTGGTCTAAAGTTGGAAATAGTTGATGTCCCACTTTTGTGTAAAGGAATGATGTGAGAGACCTTCCATATAAGAGGGATTTTACTTTCTGAAATAGTTCTATTAATAAGGATAGAAATAGGGTAGGCAATAGCTTTAGCTGCAATTTGTAGGTATTCTGCTGGTATACAGTCAGCAGAAGGGGTGCATGGCTTGAGTTTTTGAAGGAGGTTACAAATGAGGGATATAGGTACTGGATGTATGTGAAAAGAAGTAACTGAATTTGTTGTGGTATTAGGTGGGAGGGAGCTAGTGGGTGGTAGAGTATTAGCTAGAGTTTGTATGGCTTCTATAAAGTAGTTGTTAAATGAATCGGCTATTAGTTTAGGGTTATTGTGGGTGATTCCTGATGGGGTGGGGGACTTGGAGTGCCCTGGGTGAAGTAATTTGTTCATAGCGGACCAGAAATTTTGTGGTTTTTGTTTGTGGGTTTGTTGGAGGTAAAGGTAAAGATTTTTTTTGTCTAGCAGAATTTCTTTTTTGGTGGCATTTCTTAATTGTTTAAAATAAAGGTGGTCATTAAGGGCTTTTAGAGGCTCTCCACTTGCCCCATATTTTATTTCTTAGGAGGATTTTTTGCCTAGTTTGTTTTGTGAGCCATGGGGCAGTTTTGGTCTTTATTCAGGATGAGCGATAAGGGGCATGGAAATCTTGGATTTGAAGGAATCTAGTATTAAAGTAGGTGACTGCTTCATCAAGTTGAAGATGGAGCAGTGGTGACCAGTCACATGCCTTCAGTTCTGTTTGGACGTTCTCAGGGTGAAAGTTTTTTTTTTGAACGGGAGGTTTTGAAAAAAGTAGGATTGGGCCTATGAAGTTTTTGTTTAATTATATAGGTAAGAAAATGGTCACTGATGTCATCTGGAAGGGTTCTTGGTTTATAAGTAGTAGGGTGACTGTTTATGAGAATCCAGTCTAGTGTGGTTCCTTACCACTTTGTTTGTGGGTTCTAGTAGGGGTGGTTATCATTTGTGAGAAACCATAAAGATTTATGTGGTTAATGGGATTAGGGGACCTACAGGAAGTCCAGTCTATATTAAAGTCACCTAACATAATGGTTTCCTGGGGTAGGTGGGTAGATAGGTCACTAAGTATATTTTCTAGAGTACTGATATTGTTACCAAGGGGAAGATAGGAACAGATTATATAGATGGATTTATAGTTATTGATTTGCAGTTTGGCTTAAAGGGTTTCTGCAATGGAGTTTGTGGGAAGTGGCACATTGAAGGGCGATACTTGGAGTTCTGATTTATAAAACATGGCTACTCCTCCACCTTTTTTGGTAATATGTTTTTTTCTCAGGATGTTATATCCTGGGGGGATGGTAATCTCATGGTCTTTGGTTGAAGGTTTAAGCCAAGTTTCAGTAATACAGAGGATATCAAATTTGTGTACATCTAGGAGTGCATGAACATGGGATATTTTATTGTTAATGCTACAGATGTTAAGGTGAGCTATCAGAAGGGAGTTAGATGAACTTGTTGGGGTAGAGGTGGTGTGGGGTTTTTGATTAAGTGGGTCACTGGGAAGTCTTGTATCAGGGCCAGGGTTTGGATGGATATCACCATCTAAGAGGGGATGTTGTTGAGGTTTTTGTATTAGTTTTATGATTTTAAAGTAGTTGTAAGTTCTTGTCATGGAAGTAAGTGATATGGGTAGATCAGTGGTGCTTTGGAAGGGTATAGCTAGAAGTAGAGGTTATGTTAATGTGGTTAAGGGAATTTATATGTAAGAATGGTTAGGTTTGTTGGTAGTGTTGGTGCTGTTTTAGCAGAGAATAATGTTCAAAGAAGGTTAGTGTGAATGCTAGAGTTAGGGAAGCTAGAATAGTAGGTAAGAGTAGGAGGTATGTGTAAATAGAGTTATGTTTAGAGGCCATTGGGTTGAATAGGTAAGGGTGGCGCAAGATGAAGGAAGGTGTCTTGTATTGTGTAGGAGTAAAGGTGTCTAGTAACAGGTGAAAATAGAGGTGACAAAAGGAGGGAGAGAGAGTTGTAAGAGGTAGAGTGGACTGAGAAAAAAACATTTAATATGAGTTGTTATAGGGTTAAAATATGAAAAGGAAGTTAAGTTTAGTTGGTAAAACTAGAAAATAAAGGTGACAGAAGGAGGGAGAGAGAGAGAGTTGTAGGAGGTAGAGTGGACTGAGGGAAAAATGTTTAATATGAGTTGTTATAAAGGTTACAAATGTGAAAGGAAGTTAAGTTTAGTTGGTAAAAGCAGGAGGTAATTGTAAGGATAGGTAAGGGGGAGGGTGTAAAGGTTATTAAGTACTGTTCAGAAATTATTGTTGTAGGAAGTGGGGATGTTAAGTGGAAGTAGATTGTGATAGGTAGTCGAGGGGTAGGGGGTGTGGTTATGCAAGTATAAAACTAACAGCACTGGGGTGAGTGGGAATTGGGGGTAGGGTAGCGGAGTGAGCCCGCAGGGCGAATGGAGTGGGTTATAGCAGGTAGATGAAGAGTCTGCAGAGACAATCAGAGAGTAACAGGTTCCAGGTGTAGAGAAAGTGGCCAGAGGCAAGTAGAGTCTGGTACAGCAGTTTGGAGGTAAAAAGGATAGTGGAGTGAGAGGAAAAATAGGAGAGGAATAACGGAGCTAGAGGGTGTGAAGAGAAAGGAATAAGAGCAGCAGAACAATGCAGAAAGATTCTCAGCTAGGCAAGGGGAAAATCTGAGAGAAGATCCAGAGAAGAAAAACTAGGGAAAGTGGGGGGAATATAATTATAGCCTAAAGCTAGCTTGGAGTGCCACCTAGTGGGCAGAGAGTAGAATACAAGGTAACTGTGATAAAAGTAGCAGGTAGGGGTGGAACAGATAATGGGTCCAGGGGTACGGAAATATGGCAGTAGGGACACAGATAGAGAGGAGTATGGCTGCTGGAATCCTGACTCAGAGGCTTGAATACTATCTATACTTGGTACAGGATAACTTACACAGAAGCAGGTTACAACCTATACTAGGTAAAGTGTAAATTAAACAGATACACTTAAGAAGTAGGACTTGGGTGTAGCATACTTTCTTAATCCGTTAGAACAGGGAAGAAAATCAAATCACTGGGCAGCAGAAATCTTTGGCCAGGCGTTGGGATGGCTGGAATTGGATGAAAGGTGTCTTTACAGACTAAGCAGGTCCTTTAGAGCAGGATAGGAGGTACAGAGAAATTCAAACAATTCCTCTGGGACCAGGAAATACTCAGCAGCCAGGGCAGGAGCAGAGATGAATTTAAATCAAGAGATGAAAGGCAACCAACAATGATGGACCACATCTCATTGGCTTACACAGACTAGGGAAGAAGTGATAAAAACACATGCCGTTTCTGCACATCACAGTGCTGAGTTTGGGATACTTGTGGCTGAAGATCTATATTCTGTACTCATTTGGGGTACATAACACCCTTTTTTCTTTGGTATTCTTTCAAGATTTTCAATGGTCAGGACAACCACAAGCCTTGAAACTATCTGTTAACCTGTGAATGAATTCACTGGCCTCCACCCTTGTACATTTCAGAATAGTTTGTTAGTGCTCATCAGGTGTTTTGTTTTGAATCTGAGGGCTGCAGTTTTAATTTATTGCTTTCTCTGTGTCTTGTACTTATGCAAACAGGTATATTACAGCAGGTTTTGGCGTGTACGGTGTGTGTTTGGGTTAGAAGCAGCATTAGCATTACCTATTTCATATTTGTGCCCCAAGTTTCTGTGATCCACCCAGAAACCCAGCTGTAGGTTGTTCACTGCTACATGTCCAGAGTAAAACATTAAAGGTCCAGTATGAATATCAAAATTCTCCTACTTAAAGCGTGTAAGTACATAACTTCTAGTAAAAAGAACAAGCATCACTTCTGAAATCTATTTCTGCAGACTCACTTGAATCCATTCTTTCATTTGTATAATTGTATCCACAGATGTAACCGTTTTAATTTTGAAAAATCATGCATCATTACTATGTTAAGCATTTTTAAGAATTTATTGCATGTGCTTCTGAACAGATTTGTATACAGTTTATACAGATTAAAATGTTGTATTGCTGTTAAATACTGCTGTGTTCTAGCTGTCACATATCCACCATAAACTATACCAAAGAAAGCACTCTAATTTGGGTGTCCTGTACAACAAACAGTTAAAAGGAAAGGTTTTAGACTAATTAAGCAGAGCTGTTTTGTCTCTCGCCAAACACAATTATTTCACTAAGAGCAAGGACTCTTGGATAGAACCACCTGGAGAAGTTTACTGGAAGAAACTGCTGATTTTTTTAAAGAATTATCTTGGCTTTGTCTGAGAGCATTTGTAACTTTCGATGGATGTGTAACATGAGGCACAAGTGACTTTTCCTGCTACAAAGTGAACATTGTTTGTCATTTACCTTCCTATTTCACTGCATATAAAAAGCACTCTAACATAAGAGTGATTGCTCTACACCTCTATTACCCATTACATTTTTTAGGCAGACCAAGTTTGGTCATTTTACCAAATCACAATACATTTTTATTCCTTCCTCAAAGACAGCAAATGCACCCACAGTTGGTACTAATTTTGTCATCAAGAAGATAGATGGAGAGAGGTACAGAGACATGTGTGTTTGAGTCAACCCTCACATTTTTGGTTTGTCCAAGATGAAGAAGTACATGGCAATTGTGGTACCGAGCAGCATGGCCCTGTCATAGTCCTTTTTGATCTTTTAGAAGAGTGAGGCTATCTAAAATCTTGCATCAGACTCCAAGAATATATGCATTGCTTTTTTTTACTTAAAAGATTTTATTTAAAAAATTCTGAAAAGAATATAAAAAATTTGAAATACAGTGTAATAAATAAATAAAATAAAACCATGTTTTTAAAGAAAAATAAATCAATTATAACTATTTACAATATGTACAATAGGCCTGAGATCAAAATAATAAAAATGAATCAAGACAAGAATGTGAAAGTTTTTGGCCCTTATTGACTCATTTTCATCATCTAATTAATCATCTTAGTTTGTTATTTTAGTGCCAGTTTTGACTATTCCAAATCTACCCCTCTACTGATGAAAACCAGCAAATGACAATGGCATTGAGATGCATCTTTCACTGCTGTCAGCTGTTGCGTTACTCAGAAGGCATGGGATAAGACTGGCTCGGCCAAGATTCTGAGAAAAACTAAACAGGTGGCATAAAATGAATAGTTAATGTGTTGTTCTGAGGGATATTATCAAGTGTTTATATGTAACAAAGCTTAAGAGAGAAGTAGTGACAGGTGAGTGGAAGAAAATGTCTGATATGTTCAGTCTGGAGTTGTGGGGTGGGGCAAAAATTTACTCTGATGAAGGTCACTAAGTAGATTTTAGAGTGATCGTTCAATGCTAGTGAGGAGCTGAGAGAGCGGATTGGAGATTGCGAGGAGCAGATACAAATCCAATAGTCAGAAGGGTGTGATTTTAGTTGAGTTTTGAATAACTGGATGTTATTTGATTCATGGATTGCTAGTGGACGGAAATTCCAGATTTTGGCCATGGAACAGGTGTAGAGTGCTTTGCCTTGGGAGTTTTTCACTGATGAGACAGAAACTTAGGATTTTTCTAAGGATCTAAGTGGCCTTAGTAGGGAATATCATGTCATGAGAGACTCAAGGGCTGGGCATTTAAAGGAGTAGTTAAGCATTTTATGGGCTTTGTTTACATGTATTAGTTTGAGGAGATTGGTTAACTCCAGAAACTGAAGTTGTTTAATTGAAACACAATTGTAAGTAGATCTGGCAGAAGAGATGGTAGCACATTTGATTACGTTATTGTATGTTTGCTCTAATTTGGAGAGTTGTGCTGATTGTATGTTAGCAAGAATGGATGCAGCATAAGAAAAAAGTGGGATTGGAAGGATGAGGCTTTGTATTTTCTGGTGTAGTTGGTAAAAATATGTTTCTGGCTTGGTGCAACATAACCAGTTTTTGGTGCATCTTTCTCATTACATCCTGCATATGTGTGTGGAATTTTATCAATCTCTAGACCTAATAATTTGGTATGGCAAATGACTTCAATTTTGTGCCATTTAGTGAGAGTTGAAATAAGCTAGCGTTCATGTCTTGTACAGTATTGGGGGTAAAGAGCATACGTTTTTTTTTTTTTTTTTTTTTTTTTGGCATTGAGCACTAGATTAAATTTTTATGCCAGACTTCAACAGATCTGAAAGCTTCCAGAGTTTCATTTTGTAGTTCAGGAACTGATGCAGCTCCTCAGATGATGGCATACCTCTCAACTGTCCAGATTTTTGCAGAATGTCCAGATTTTTGCCTCATATTTTTGGTGTGTTCCTCCTAAAATCTGTACTTTTCTGGCAAATAGCTGAGGATTGAAGTCATTAAATAATGACAAACATTTGAATTTAGAACTCCACATCCTTCAGAAAATTTATACTAATCCAAAACTTATTATTCTATCAACCTTCTAAGTTTGTAAAAGCAATATTTAAAATCTGTCCCTATTTGTCCCCCATCATTTTAGGCTTTGTCCAGATTTTTTGCTCTAAGAGGTTGAGCAGTATGGATGATGGTGAAGGTCCGTCAATAGAATCATAACAGTGTTACTGGAAAGTAATGGGAGATGATCTATAAAAATGTTGAATAGTAATGTTTTAAATGTAGAAAGAAAGGGTACATTGTTTATTGTTTAACTAGTGATACTATAACTAGCAAAAACACAATTATGTCCAATAAAAATGGATATGCTTTGCTTTTCAGAAATGTGATTCTTAAGCAACACATGGATAATGAAAGTGAATTACTGGAAGGTGATAAAAACTGATCGAACAATAGACTCCGCTCAGTGTCTATGTGTCACTATTAAGTTAGCCAAATGTAAAGTACTGGTTAATGATTGCAGGAATTAGTAGATTTTTAAGAGGGTATTCACACTTATTAAGGAATCTTATTCAAAATCACTTCTCTACACCATAACCGGAGTCAACTCCTCTCCACCCAGCTGCTTCACTCTACAGTAAGTGTACTGAGCACATAGTATGTCTGACAATTGCTGCTGAATAAAATAATATATCGCACTACCAAAGGAACATTCACAGCTGAATTTCACCTCCAGATGCAAAAGTTCAAAAGAAACAATACCTTCAGTTCAATTCTATGTAAGGCAATTTCCAAGACTCAAACTAAACTTAATTGTTTTCCCTCACTTATGCATTAGTGTGTTCTGTACTCTAGTGTTGACTCTGGTGGGGGGACACCCCAACCCACACCAAAACCCACAGGCTTTTTGCTTCTGAAGGTGAACTTAAATTAACACTTTAGTATGTTTTACTCTAGCAGTGTAAAAAAATCCTAAAAGCAATGAAAAACTATGACCATACAATTAAATGCTGTGACTCATGTCAAGTATTTAGAAGTAAAAGACCTTGTCTTTGTATCCATAAACATTCTACCTCACTGATTGTTTTTGGTGGTATACCATCTGTAGGGGGGGTAAGTGCATTCCATTGAAGTACCTGATTGGTCCTCTCCTCATCTCAGTTGTTTCTTCAGCTGCTACACCATTATTTCAAGCCAGAGTCACTGCAATACTGCCTTTTGCAGTTAACTTAGGGGTATGTTAACAACAATCTACCAGCTTATGTTACTATCTTTAAAATTATCAGGATTTGTCTTACTTCATGTGTTGCTCCAGTTTTACAGAATTTTTTTTCTGGTACCTACTCCGCCATGGGCTGACCTGCTCCATTCAGACCTCGCTATGCTCAGGCTCCACTCCGCTCCCCACTCCTACCCCCAATTCCTCTACTCACCCTCCTATTCTGTGCCTAACTTTCTAGCCAATCACTCACTGTTTTTTTTTATATCATCTCCACCCACTACTGTTCTAAATTCCATGTCAAATCTCACTCTGCTCCCTCGCCATCAAAATCTAACTATTTCCCACACTATTATCACCACTCATTACCTCACCTCACCATACTGCAAGATTTTTAAAGCACTAACCATGCTGTTTCCTTCCTGTGTCACCTCATTTATCCTCCTCCTCCTCTCATTCCTAACATCACCACCAGCAGTAGTAATAAATAAGCACACCTCAACCTTTGCTTCATCCTCACCTATCAACCATCTTCCCACTTTCTACTCTAATACCTATTCAAGCTTATTAACAATAACTCCCTTCCATTGTTCTAACTCCCAAATACTAAAAAATATCAGTTCTACTGTTAAGGTATTGTCTCTACCAATCTTTGCTAAAAATGCCAGAATAAACAAATCATCTTTCTCCACCATACACCAATGTGGTGACATCCACCCCAAACCAGGTCCCAATCAAACTCCATACCATAAAATACCCCCTAAAACCACTCTAAACATTAGAAATATATACAAGAAAATCACCGATTTTCATGATTGGATGACCCAACTCAACCCAGACATCCTAGCCACAACAAAAACACGGTTAAAGCTTGAAATAAAAGATGCTGAAATACTAGCCCTTGGTTATAATATCATTAGGCTCAATAGAAAAAATAAAAAAGTAAGTAGAATAGCTATAATCATACCAAATATGCTCACAGTAACTCCCTATGCAGGCAGAATCCCAAGCTTTGGAAAAGCAGACATCTTAATCTCATTCCTAAAATGTGATACAGCCAGAGCATACACATTGCTGTGCTATATATCCCCAGGACAAAACATTCCAATACTTAAAAACATAGTATCCTGGGTAGCAGATACAAGCACTAAGGAAATTATCCTCCTGGGTGATGTCAACATTGACTGGCAGTCTTTATCTGCAAATTCAGACATCAACAGCATGGACCTTTTTGGTATTAACTCAGCTTGCTAATACACCAACAAGATATGGAAAAAATAACTCCCAGTAATCTATCCTGGATTGGATTCTGGTTACTAACTCATCGAATTTTACCTCCTCAGTATCATCCCTGATACACTGTGACCACCTGCCAGCTTATAACCACAGCAGTATTACACAACTAACAAAGAAACATAAACTCAAAACTACCTGGAAACTCTCCAGATTCTCCAAGGAGTATTTCACTGAATCTCTGAAAGCACTTAATTGGTCCATCCTAAAAAGATTCCCCTTAAATGATGCAGGTGAATACTTCAGTTCAGCATTTCTAAATATTCTAAACACCTTAGCCCCACAGCTTTCAAAAAGAGTTAAAAACAGCCATACCCCATGTCTCATCAACCAATGTAAACTCCTTATGAAAGACTGAGATAAAGGATGAATTAACTGGTAAAAGAATAAAAATGACAAAAAATAGCAACTTTTCAGACAGCCATGAAACCAATTCAAGAAACATGTTAATAGTGATAAAAAGTCTTATTATTCTGAGCAACAAGATAGCCATAAAAAGCACCATAAAAAATCTAGTCCTCCATATCCTCTCTCATCTGTCCAGGTACTAAAAAGAATCCCCATTCATACCCAGACATTTCCCCTCTTCAAACAGCTACTTATTTCAATACATATTTCATAGAATGCATAGCCAACCTCAAACTCACCTAACACACCCCCTTCCACACAGCCAGCTTCCCCTACCTTAGACCTTACCACATTTCCTTCACAAAGCTCACCTATCTGAAACCTCTCTAATATACATGCAGACACCTCCACACACTTTACCTTTTGACCAGTTTCTATAACTCTAATAAAAAAGCTTTTACAAAACCTTGTTCCTCCTCAGCTAGCAAGCTTCCCCTGGAATACCTAAATCTGCCTGCAGATGCAATAGCATCCCCAATCAGTATTCTTATTAATAGATCAATAACAGAATCCCATGTCCCTAACTTGTGGAAAAAAATGCACACATTACCCCCTTACATAAAGGAGGTAATTACACTGACATTACACATTTCCGTCCCATAGTCATCCTGTCTCCCCTCTTCAAAATCTTTGAAAGTTGTATTCATCAACAATTTCTCCACTATCCCTTACAAAATAAGCTAATCACCAATACGCAACATGGATTTCAGCCAGACCACAGCACCTCTACCGCATTACTATCATTTACAGACATGGTCAATAAAGATCGCAACTCTAAAACTGCATCTGCAATATTTCTAGATCTATCAAAAGCCTTTGACATCATCTCTCACTGTAAACTTCTCAATCAACTTTCCACACTGGGTCTAGCATCTCTATCTATTCAATGGTTTTCTAGCTACATTTTCAACAGCAACAATCTATAAAATAGCAGGGATCCATCTCTGAATACCATCCCACTTCCACAGGAGTCCCACAAGAATGCATCCTTGGCCCTCTACTATTTAATATTTGTATCAATTGCCTGCATTCATCTTTTGATGAAGGCACCTTGATTCAATATGTAGATGACTCTACCATCATCTACTCTTCAAACAACCTAACTCACCTCCAAGAAATCACTCAACAAGCTGTCATCTCCATTGAAATCTAGTTTACAATGCCACAACTCCTACTCAATGCCCACAAAACCAAATTACTGCTCTTTGCCCCAAAACTTACACCCCTAAAAAAACATCTTTCAAAATCTTTTTGGCAAATGGCACTGAAATTAAATTAGTCCACCATACCAAACTAGTAGGAGTCATAATAGCTGATAATATTACATTTGACCCCCCATCCAAAGCAATATCAAGGAAACCCATCACAATCAACCCATCAGCTAAGCATGCCATACAGAAACAATCATTTTCTGAGCAAACACACAAAGATTACTCTAGCCAAAACCTACCGCCTGCTTTTCCTACTCTTCTTCTTCTTCTTCTTTCGGCTTTTTCCCGGTTAGGGGTCACCACAGCGGATCACTGTGTCTGCACATTGATTGGCAGTGGAGTTTTACAGTGTCGAGTTGCCAGCCCGGCGCCCAACCTTCCACAGAAGGCACACACACGCACACCTAGGGCCAATTTAGAGTGTCCAATCCACCTGCAGCATGTCTTTGGGATGTGGGAGGAAACCGGAGCACCCGGAGGAAACCCACGCGACCACAGGGAGGACATGTAGACTCCGCACAGAAGGCACCCCAGCCGAGGATCGAACCGGAGAACCTCTTGCTGTGAGGCGGCAATGCTAACCACTGCACCACAGTGGCCGCCCCACCTGCTTTTCCTACTCTATGGGCCACCAATTCTAATTTATTAACAATCCTCCATATAAAATAAACTTGAAAGCAGCTGCTACAAAATTGCCAAGTTTGCTACTATTTCATCCTCCTTTACCCACCACTGCAAAGCTCTGCATACCCTTAGCTGGCTGGAACTCCCCCTCCACCTCTCTTACATTCAACTTATAATAATACATAAAATCATACACAAACCATTAGCCTGCCCACCTCTTACCCCTTTAATCAACATATATTTTCTAAAAGAAAATCGTAGTTTGGAAGACAAATAATTTCAAACCATAAATAAATCAAATAAATCCCCTGGACAAAGCCTATACTCATACTCAGTAGCAAAAACAGGACCTCCTTATCTCTAACCAACACAACTATTTCTAACCTGCCCACCTTTAAATGCTCCCTAAAAGAATACCTTACAAAATCCTGGACCTGTTCCTGTGCCAATCCTGGCTGAACTTACTCACTATACTTCTCTCACTCCCTTTAACCTAGATCACAATCACAACCCTCTCCAGCCTCCAACTCCACTCCTTTTGTTTTCCCCACTACCTAACCTTATTTAATTCATCTCTGCAGCCCTTTCCTCTACCTCTCTCCCTTTCCTCCCTACTCACCTAAGCTACTTGAAGACTCCCTACCCCGCACTCTTCTTCTAATCTCCTTGTCTCTCCATCCTTCTTCCTTCTATAACCATAATATGAACACCGCTCTCATACTAAGACATCTCTCAGTTTCACCTCACTGTCACTAATCATGTAATCTCTGATATCTCTTTAAATATCTTAATAGAATGGTCTCAGGGCTCATACTAATCTATGCAGCAAATAATACGACTATTGAGTTTTTCCTCACATATTCTCTTCAACTCATGTTATTGTTTTTCATTGCACATGTTCTATGTTTTTCTCATTACATTTTTCACTGTATCATTTTGTACTGTAACATGATGTGATTTAAAATATTTGTACTTGATGTTTTGTAAAGTAACATGATACTCTCGATTGAGAAAATATCTGTACTTGATTTTTGAAATATTGCGATTGTGGAGCTTTTCTTCCAGGGCCTCCACTGAAAACGGACACTTTCTGGCCCAGTTAGACCTTCCCGGTGAACAAATGTCAAATAATAAATTATGTGTGCAAGTATACAACTTTTGATGAATGAAATGTGGAAGTGATGTGATTATAGAGATAAGAAATATCCAGTTGCACAAACAGAAATTCAGACACTGTTGGGTAAAGTACTATTGCTATCATCAGTCTCTTTTTTCACAGTTTTACAATGGATTGGGGTGTCATAGCAGCACTAGTCAATATGATCAAACTACCTTGAGGCAGGGTTTACACAACCATGTTGTACTATATATTGTTAGCTCTAGTACCTAATCTATTATATGGTTATAATGGGCAAGATTTCCCCCAGTTCTATGCTGTGTGGGAATTATCAGGAGTGGGAACACAGAGTCCCTGTGAACTGAATAGTTGCAAAGTAAAAAAATGTGAAAAGGCAGCAGAAATGTTTCACTCTATTAAGAGCACCCAGTTCTAAATAAGAATGTGGGGGGCATACACACACACACACACACACACACACACACACACACACACACACATGCACGCACACACAAATACATACATGATAAAGAAAAAGGAACAGGCATAGAAACTTCAGAATGAGCTAAAATGTATACTTGGCTAGAAGGTATTGCTGAGACTGTATGTTACAAGAAAACCCAGTTGCTTAGTCAGTGAAAGAACTTACTACATAGACTGGTAGGAACAACCTACAGTACATAGCATAGGAAGATCCTAGCCCCTAAAGCAATAAAAGATGCTTCTGTGGAGAGAAAGAACGAAATCTTCATAATGTTAAATTCACTAAAAGAAGAATCACAGCTTTTCCTCTATAATGGTAAAACAAAATAGTTGGTCAGAAACAAGACTTTCCGCAGTAGGTGCTTAGAGAAAGAGAAGTATCTAAGGTAAACTTTAAGAAATTGTCAAAAACAAAAGCAGAAAAATACACTGGAAAGAGTTACCTTTTCCAGAAAGAGAAACAGGGAAAAGACAAAACCGATGTTCTTAGATAAAGAGACTATAACCTACATTTCACATCAGTGTACTAAGGGTTACAGACTAGGCAGATTTTCAGATAAACAACAAAAATGTTAATAAAACACAATTTAAAGATGCTATATTAAGCAGGCCTGGATACATTATAGCCAGAATATGAAAGAGTTGAGTAGACTGACTCCACCCCATATCAATATTTTGAGATGATCAGTGACTTAATATAGACAGAGAGTAACAGAGAAGAAATACTACACCAATTGTTAGTTCCAAAACATTTTAGAATCCTTTTAATGAAACTAGCAGATTGTCATATTTTGACAGTACACTCATGGAGGGATAAAATGAATCATGGAGTTTAAGTTTGGTTTTATTAGAAAGGTAAATGAAGTATATTGAGAATTTAAGTGCAGAATGTAAAAAGCTTGTACCCATCATGAACATCCGCTAATTCCTAAATCTATTATTAAGGTCTAATGTGAGTCATAGATCTTGTAGATCAATTACTAAAGTCTAGTAAAGGCTTCAAGTATATTTTAGTGATTATCAACTATGCCTTAAAGTTTTCCGAAGAAGCGCCACTTTCGAAAGTCATAAAAGTCAATAACCAAAGATCTAGAGTTAGTTTTCCCCAGGGAAGAAATACCCAAAGAAATACTCATGGACCAAGACACCCTATTCATTTCCATAGTAATGCACCAACTTTGCCAATGTTTTAATGTAAAACAACTTCAGTGGACCACTCCAAACTAGTAGGATAATGGAGTGATTTAATAAAATTCTGAAATCTGTGTTAAAACCATAGAAAAAGATTATAAGAACTAACATCAGTGACTTCCCTACCTTCTTTTTGCTGTATGAGAGTTACCCCAGCTTCAACTGATTTATCCCATTTGAGTTACTATTAAGGTAACCTCCTTGATGTTTCCAGGACACAGTAAACAAGATTTGGGAGAAAAAAAACATTTAAAAGTGTAACAGAGCACATCATAGACTTGCAAGATAACTTGAAAATGTTTTAATTAATTTTGCAGCCATGTTTCATACTTCAAACAGATTTAAAGGCATATTCCCCATTTCACTGGCAGTGTGTCGCAATTATCCAACACATTCGGCACAAAAGCATCACTTTGATTTTAATTTGCATATGTGGTTACAAGACCTAGATAAATCATCAAAATAGGTTCATAGGTTCATACTAGGCTATCTGCCCTATGGCATTTATAAGCCTAGCCAGAGTGTGTTTGGCTATCGCCACCCATTTTAAATTAATTTTGCTATGCCCTTTTTCGAGGTTAGTATACTGTGCCTCGGTCTAACAGTGACACAGAAGTGATACCCAGGGTAAACCTACAATCTCTCATCCATTCATCAAGATTCCTCTTGAAGAGAGTCAATGAGGGACTCTGCCTAACCTGGACTGGGATTTTATTCCAGAGTGAAGGGAGCCTCTGGGTTATGAATCTGTCCCTCCAGCATGTCCTATTTATTTCAGTGCTGAGGTTCAAGTCTCTCGAGTGCGTAGCTCGATGGGATTTGGATTTTCTGAGGTGCAGCATGTCCATTAATTCCGGGTTGAACATGGCTTTATATGTCAGGCACAGATCGCCTCTGAGCAGGCGGTATGCCACTGAGTAGAGCTGGAGTTTCTTTAACCGGGCAGAATATGGCATCTGTTTGAGCCCTTTGATCCTCTTGGTGAGGTACTTTTGGGGTATTTCCAGTTGCTGCAGGTGTCTGGTAAGATACATCCTAAAAGGGGCACTGTACTCAATTATGGGCCTGATGAGGGATGAGTAAAGAGGCACAATGACCTCCCCTGATCTAGATGTGAATCCCTTCATGATTAGGTGGGCTATATAAAATATTTTTCTAACCACTTTGGCCACGTGGTTGTCAAATGAGAGAATGCTATCAACTTGGGTCCCCAGGTCCCTAATTACTTCTTCTGTACTTAATGGATTACCACCTATGTAGTAATTTGTGGGCACTTTGTTTTTGCCAAAGGAGATGACTATACACTTTTAGGCATTTAGCTTGATGCCATGGCTCTGGCACCAGTTGTCTGTTTCTATGAGGCCCTTTTGGAGGATGCTTGTGTCGGCTGGAGAGTCGATTATGGCGCCCAGTTTGCAGTCATCTGCGAACTTGGTCAGCCACAGTCCTTCCATGTTGGCCTGTACCTCCGAGAAATATATACTAAACAAGACAGGTCCCAGGACTGAGCCTTGTGGGATGCCACTTGTAACTGGTTTGGAGTCTGACATGGCTCCAGCAATTCTAACCATGTGGGTTCTGTCCTTGAGCCAGTTTGCAACCCATCTAGTGACATAGGGGTTTATATTTAAGCTGGTGAGCTTATCTATAATGCCAGAGTGGGGTATTGTATTGAAGGCTTTTGCGAGGTCCAGGTAGGCTGTGTGGACCACCTTCCCCTCGTCAATGGCCTTGGTGACTGTTGAAAAGAAATTGACCAGGTTTAAGAGGCAGAATCTGCCCTTAACAAAGCCGAACTGGGTAGGATCCAGTGTCTGTAGGTCCCTAATATCTTTATTTATGAGGTCCATGATGATCCTTTCCATAGCTTTGCTGACCAAGCTAGTCAGGTTTATTGGATGATAGTTTCCAGGATCCGTTGAGGCACCACCTTTGTGGAGAGGGGCCACTGTTGCTGTACGCCACTCTTTGGGTACATATCCTGTAGTAAGGCTGAGATTGAACAGTAGTTTTATGTTTGGGTTTAGCTCTTCTTGGAGTTCATGTAGGACACAGCCCGGGACACCGTCTGGTCCTACTGATGCTGTGTTTTTTGCTTTGGAGAGGGCGGCTCTTACCTGAGCATCAGAGATGTCAGGGGGCAGCACTCTGCTGGGATAGATATTTGCCCTTTTGGTGGGGAGGGGGGGAGAAGTTTGCGCTGAACCTGTCATCTAGGATGTTGGCAATGTCTGTGGGTTCGGTGCATTTGTTGTCATTTTGGACTAATTCTGAGCATATCTGGGAATTCCCACCCAGGTTGCTAACATAACTAAAGAAAGCCTTGTGATTAACCTTAGTGTCCTGTGCAATTTTTCTCTCGAAGCTGCATATGCATAGGTTCATAAGAAGACACTAGGCTATTGGCCCAGAGGCCCTTACAAGCCTAGCCAAGAATTTTGCCTATGTTCCCACAAAGTCAGGACCTGTTTCCCCTGACCAGCAAGGACACAGGTGGGATCCCAGGGGTGTATTTTCTATTTCCCATCTAGTCATCCGGGTTCCTCTTAAAGAGAGCTAGAGAGGTACTATGCTTGACATGGACAGGAAGTCTGTTCCATAGATGTGGGAGTCTTTGGGACAGAAATCTATTCCGCCAACAAGTTCTATTAATGTCACAAACCAGGTTGAGGCCTTGCGTGCAGGTTGTGTGAGTGGAGTTTGACTTATGGATATGCAGCAACTCCATCAAGACTGGGTCTGAGATGGCCTTGTATGCCAGACACAGGTCACCTCTGAGCAGTCTGTACAAGACTGAGTAGAGGGACAGGGTTTTTACCCTATCAGTATAGGGCATGTCTTTGAGACCCTGGATTTTCCTGGTCAGGAACTTCTGTGGTCTGTCCAGCTGCTGCATGTGTTTGGCAAGACACATCCTGAAGGGGGCACTGTACTCAATAATGGTTCTGATAAGGGAGGAGTACAGGGACGTTATGACCTCCTTGTTCCTGGATGAAATATCCTTACTTATGAGGTGGTCCATGTAGAAAGCCTTCCGTACAATGGAGGCAACATGGTAGTCAAAAGTCAGGTTGCTATCAACCTGGGTGCCCAAGTCCCTCACAACTGATTGTGTGCTTAGTATGTTGTTATTAATGTGATAACTAGTGGGGAATCCATTTTTCCCAAAGGGAATAATGATGCATTTCTTGGCATTCATTTTTGAGGCCATGCTTCTGGCATCAGTCATTTGTTTGGGTAAGGACCTTTTGAGGGATGTTCACATCACTAGGGGAATTTAAGACAACTCCCAGCTTGCAGTCATCTGCAAACTTAGTCAGCCACTGATCACTGGTTTTGGCTTGCACCTCAGAAAAGTATATCCCAAACAGTGGAGGCCCCAAGATCAATCCTTGGGGTACACCGCTCGTTACTGGTCTACTACTATAGGTGGCTTCCCCTATTTTGACTGAGTGGGTTCTATCAATGAACCAGTTAGCTACCAATCGGGTAATATACAGGTTGATGCCTAGCTGGGAGAGTTCATCTATTATGCCTGAGTGCATATTAACCCAGTCAATTTCTAAGGATGTTAGTGTACTGGACAGGATGGAATATTTGTGCCAAATGAAAGAATTTTGTATTGCTATCCTGATGTTTATTTAGCCTTTGTAATAGAGCGTGATACAGGATACCAGCAAGTAGTATCCAAGCATTTCCTTTCAATGAGAGTGCAGCTGGGTTTTAGGAATTTGGTGAAAAAAAAGTCTCCAGCAGCAATAGTGCACCACCTAACCCCGAACCACAATTTCCTCACCAGCCCTGAGCATGTGTGATTATTAGCTCAAGGGAGGCTAAGGCTGGTTCTGTAGCCAATTTGGTGAGGAGAGGTCCTTCAATAGCCAATGAGCAGCCAAAATGAGTGAAAAAAACTATCTGTTTGGGAACACCCACTCTAAAGACTGGTGGTAACAGGTGTTTGTCAATAGCCTTAGCATTAGCCTTACATAATGGTACATATTCTGGAAATGTTGTAATACAGTCCATTATTAGTAGTATACCCTGATACCCACTGCCAGACTTTACTGCTTCCTGCACAATGTCCAAAGCAAGGTGATCACATGTCACTATTGTAACGATCACATGTCACTATTGTAACGATCAATGGCAGCAATTGGCTCTTAAATCCAGAATAGTGTTTGACATTTCTGGAGAAGAAACAGAGACACTTTTTTTCATTATACCTGGCCAATACAGTGCGGCTAACACTCTTGCCTTACTTTGTTCATCCCAATGTGACGTCCTAATAGTTGCTAAATGTACTGCTCATGCGGCCGTGTGCTAGTCAGAAAGACCTCCGAGCTATTTTCTCTCTTCCTATTAGCCATGTATTAAGTTTGATTACTTATTGGTCAGTTGTGATCAGTACATTATCCTTGTAAACAAATATAAACAAATAAAAAAAATACTACAATGTCTGGAACTATAAACGGATATAGAATTTCCTCGCAGTCGTTATTTACTCTGTTTTTAACTCTAAGTAAGATAAGACAGTTACTTTCTTCACTCACCTGTCCGGAGGTGGAATCTATTGCTTCCTCTTCCAAATAAACTGGTACTAGAACTCCTCCTTTCTCCTGTTCCATAAATAGTAGCTCCAGACAAAAGTCTCCAGCTTTAGCTTTTGCATTATCTCTACAGAACTCTTGAAAGTTCTATTTTTCTTTAGCTGTTTGCTTGCCCATTACAGAAATTGGTTTAAACTGCATTTTCTCCTATCTACCTCACTTTTAGTAGTTTGGGACATTTTGTTGTTTTGAAGGTTATTACATATGTTACCTTATTACTCTGTTTTGGTCACCTCTGCTTATGTGCTAACTCTGTCAGGTTTGAACAGTGTTTTATGGTAGTTGAGGAAAGACAAACAAGTAATGACATATTGGTATGGCTGTGGAGGGTGCATGGTGGGTTTCCAGGGCCAAAGACAGAGGCATGGGTGTTGGCAGTTGAGATTATGCGTAGCAGTGACTGAAGCTGTTAACCGGATCCATATGGTGAGGGGGGAAAGGCCATGGGTATAATAATCTGCATGCCATACCATAGAATAGATACCCACTAAATTACATTTTGTTTGTAGATGTACAGCTACTCCCATGGCAATCCTAGAAGGCAACACCTAGAAATATTCAGTAGTAAGATTGCCACCTGACAGTCAGAAAACCAGGGTCTCTGTCAGGAAATCCAGAAATCAGCATCCATCTCAGGAAATTCAGTTTTGGTGAGTACTTGCCAGGCATTCGGAACCATTCTTAGAGCTGACGTATATCTAAAATGATTAGGGTTCGTTTGGATTTCCATTTAAATTTTTTTTTTCAGAATTATCATTTAATTCTGTCTGCTAGCATCCTGAATGACGTGAAATGCATCCATTAGGGAGTGGTTAGACTAATCAAAAGAATATTCTTCATGATGCATCTTAAAGAAGTATAGCTTTTCAGAACATTATTTTTTATGGACTAGAAACAATGCATTTGTCCTCCAAATAAAATTTATGTTCCAAGAAGTAAAATTACATATGCATTCTTGTCTTCTGTATAATTGATATTGTATGAACAAAGTGTGGCTTCAGGAAAATGTAGGAAACAGTGTACAAATATTATTAAATAATTCTTCTTCCTGGCCTCGTTTCCTGTTTATTATTTTCAGAATCTCTAATGTAATGGTTTATAAATCTCTTCTAACATGTGCCACATGCTTATACATTTGCTTATCTATTGCATTTAGCATATTATTTACTGTTCCTTCTAAACTGTTACTGACATGTTTATTAACTTTGAAAGAGAAACAATGCACATTTACTGGGGGTTTTGTCATGTTTTTACCTCTTCCAAAGGTGGCAACCCTATTCACTAGCCAGGAGAATGTCTGAAGATCTTGAAATAGCAGGTCACAACACATGCATTTTCTGGGCAAAGGAGCTTCAGACAAACTATTAGAATCAGATTTTGGCAGGAACTGCTACAAGATGGCAATGCTATAGCTGGTCAGAAAGAATCTGATGAAGTTCTGACTGTATTAAAAGAGAACAAAAGCACAAACTTTCATTTGTCTCCTTTGCACCCATTTATGTTGAGTTTTGAAGTGTGACAGAAGGAAACTAGTATGTTACATAATGCAAAGGAAAAGCATAGGACACCTCATTGGGATCTGCCCATTTTTGAGAACTACCAATAGAAATGTGTCTTACAGGAACAGGAGTTTTTGGTGTCACAACAGCCAGGGGCATTAGCCTGTCATAGGTGGGGTGACTTCAATGTGGGAGGAGTCCTTACACCAACCACTTATAGTCCAAATGGAAACATCAGGTGATTACTGTCCCTTATAATAGTCTATAGAATGGTGAGGAGAAAGACTGATCATGACCGTACCTCTCAACTGTACAGATTTTCAGAATGTCCAGATTTTTGTCTCAAATTTTTCATCTGCTTCTAAAAAAACTGTTATTTTCTGTCAAATTACTGGCAAATCATTGAGGACTAACATCAGAAAATAATGGCAGACATTTGAGCTTCAGATCTCATAGCCAATCACTAAGAAGAAATATGAAAGCATTCATGTAAATATGTTTTAAGTATATTGTTGTTAGTACTACCTTAATTATCACCAGTGTACTCTCTTGTGATTGTTTTGTTGTTGAAAATAATGAAAAACAATAAAGAAATATTATGGAAAAAAAATTCATGCTAATGCAAAACCTGTTATTCTATCAACTTTCTAAGTTTGTAAGAGCAATATTTAGAAAGTATCCCTATTTTTGGGCCTTTGTTCCCTCATTATTTGTGGTTTTGTTCAGATTTATTGTTCTAAGAGGTTGAGAGGCATGACTGTGACCCATCTGTAAATCTGTCCTTCCAAGCACCTTTGGTCTGCAGCATCCTGCACTACGAGGTATTATACAGCACCGATTCCATGTATACTGGTATACAGACCAGCTGTCGATGGTGTTGTGGCTTTCCATGTATCCACAGGTTCCACTGCTGGTCAGCAGGGAATCTGTGGCTGATGGTGACGTAGTGCAGGTAGCATAGTATAATATGACAGTGGCATTGTCTGCAGTGCTGCATGAGAGCCTATAATCACAGCTCACCTACATCCACCATTGCAATGACCCTTGAAGTAGTGTCAGAAGCATGTCTTCACCAGAGCAAGTCATGCGTCCTGTGCCACATGGGCTCCACCAGAGCAAGTCATACGTCCTGTGCCACATGGGCTCCACCAGAGCAAGTCATGCATCCTGTGCCACATGGGCTCCACCAGAGCAAGTCATGCATCCTGTGCCACATGGGCTCCACCAGAGCAAGTCATGCGTCCTGTGCCACATGGGCTCCACATTTGTTTCCTGCACATACAACATTTGACATGAACACTGCCTCTGAGAGGGTTATGCTCACCAAAGTGGAGAGATATGGGGAGGTTACTGCAACACCATGACTTCAACTTGTCCTTGATATGCATGTGACATTCAGAATCAACCAGTAGATGTGCAGGTCAGTGATCCAGGCAGTGATGTCATCTGTGCACACCAACATTTAAGAGTTGGCAGTAATCTGTGGGAGGACACTCATTAACTGCACAGTGACCTGGAATATAGAGACAAGGAGGATAACCATATGAAATTCTGAGACTCGTTAGTGTCCTGAGTGCTTATAATACCTTCCTTAAGGTGAGACCCAATCCTAAGTGCTGATAATACCTTCCCTAAGTTGAGAACCAATCCTAAGTGCTGATAATACCTTCCCTAAGGTGAGACCCAATCCTAAGTGCTGATAATACCTTCCCTAAGTTGAGACCCAATCCTAAGTGCTGATAATACCTTCCCTAAGTTGAGACCCAATCCTAAGTGCTGATAATACCTTCCCTAAGGTGAGACTCAATCCTAAGTGCTGATAATACCTTCCCTAAGGTGAAACTCAATCCTAAGTGATGACAACACCCTCCCTAAGATGAGACCCAGTCCTAACAGTACTTAAGGGGTGGCTTAACAAATGCACACATTTCTAAGCACTATAACAATTGTGTCTTACTCTACAGAAGAAAACCAAACAGTGCTGGCTGGCAAAGATCCGTGGCAGAAGGTCTGCCTCTCAAATGTATCTGAGTTTGTTTCATTTTTGCTGTGGCCCTTATAAATGCTATGATTTTCTGGTATACCACTAAGAATTACAGTGAGTTTAGGAAAGACATATCGATGCAAAACATGTTCTATTAACTTTCTGAGTGAATAAGACCAATATTTTGATTTTTTTATCCACTATTATTTTTTATATTTGTCTGAAATTCTTAAGCAAAGAAACCGAGAGGTGTGCTGCTCTCTGTTTGCCAGTGCCAAGTGCTTTACTGGCTCTGAGACCAAGTAAAACAGTCTGTGCTTCCATATTTTTTCTGTAACTGGTAGTACATAGCAATAAAAGTAAATTTCTTGACATCCATGTTTTAATTACATAATGAGTTAGTTATAACTGTAGATCTGATCATAATTCTCTATGTTCTGAATCGTCTGCCTTTATGCTTATAATCTTTCTATATTGTGAATTTTATCACTGTTTGTTTTGCATCTAGGCCCTGGAAATGACTGAAAAGTGTCCTCAGACCACTTAATTCCCAAAATAGTGAGAAGGAATGACAGAAAATGCTGACTTACATATATTATAAGTCTGCAATTGCTGTTCCACCGAATATTTCCTTTTCTTGAAGGTATGGTGATGTCAGACATGGTATACACAATTTCAGAGTGGGGGGAGGCAAACCCTCCACAATGTTAAAGGAGAAGAACCCATTAGATGAAACTTTAAACCATGGCCCCATCTATCTGAGTTTTGTAAAAGATCATGCGACACCTACAGAAAATAGTAGGGGAAGTTTCCCAATGCCCTGGCCAAATTTCCCCTAGTAGAATAAATACTATTTCATAGCTCCTTTGAAAGGAGGCCACTAGCCTAGTGAGACTATCCTGGATAACAAAGGATAAATAAATATATTTAAAAAAATGAAAGGTATGTTTAATATTCACTGCTCACATGTTTTTTTTTTCCATTATTTCAGGGCTCACTATTACGAATTCATGTCAATTTGATGAAGGAAGTTTCAGCAAAGGTAAACATCTGAAAAATAATACAGTACATTATAGTAAATGAAATCTCCCCTTACGGAGATTTAAGTTTACCCGTTCGATGTTTTGCACTTTTGGCATTCTCATGGTGACAATATCGCATTCGATATTGTCAACATTCGAGATACTGATAGGAACCCTTACCCGGTACCTACATCTTTCTGTTTGGATATATCGTTTTTTGTGGATATTAGGTTTGGGACATGGCTGAAGGGCATGATATTGAATTAAGCTATGATGCGACTGGAAATACAGTCCTGTGGAAAGAGTTTGAGTGTTTTAGTCGGATGCTAAATATAGAATGCTAAATATACACCTTCTAATCTTCAAGCACAGAGTTCATCTGTCTCATCAGCCAAGAAGGAGCCTGTGTTGAGAGCAAGAGAGAGAATAACATTGAACAATGGAATAACTAGTGAGAACAGCAATTCATCTACAGTGAAACCCCCTTTTTCCACAGTGTTGAAAGGGGCAGTAGAGACTTCTCTCATACCCTTCACACTAAAGGACGCACTTCCTATAAGGGAAAGATCAAACAGCAGAGGGAGAAGCGGTCATGTTCAGCAGTTGCAGAGTACAGATGGGATACACAGCAGGATGATGACACACAGCAAAACATGAGAATTTGGTAATCAATTTATCATCCTTACAGCTAACTGCAGCTCAGGTTTCATTATTAGGTAAGGGGCTCTCATTCATTCCAGCCCAGCGAACTGTTATAACAGACATTCTAAGAGAATTGAAATTGTTTAGTCGTACTTTGTCACTTAAGACTATGTTTAAAGGTACTTCTGTAGCAACTAAACATTGCTTTAAAAAGCCTAGCACATTTGTAATGAAAATGCATCCAATGGTAGATGCCTTTATTTCAGTTTGTGAAAGGCAAATAAGAGAGTCGTTCAATACTAATAGACCACCAGCATTTTAAACTTGAATAGGGATGAAACCAATGTTCTTTGCGAATTAAAGGCTTTGCAATCTATAGAAATTAGACCTGCTGATAAAGGGGGAGGGATTGTGATTATGGATAAAGGAATATACGTGGAGCAAATGCTTAAGTTGTTAGATGACTGCGAGACTTATGCATGCATTACCAGAGTTGCAGTGAAAGGTATAGTAGACAGAATTTCTTTTCTGTTGTTTGATCTATTAATGACACACCAAATTACAGAAAAGTTATTTAAATATTTCAGTACTGAGTCCCCGACAATCCCAGTCATATATGGACTCCATAAAATACATAAAGATATGATACACCCACCTATGAGACCTATAGTTTAGAGCAAAGGTTGGGCCACTGAAGCTATGTTGATTTATGTAGAAAAAAATTTGCACCTCATATTAGTCATGTGAAACAGTACTGAAAGACACTGGATCCTTTTTAAGTTTACTACGTGATAAGGTTGCTTCACTAAACAAAGATTTTATATTAGTGACTTTAGATATAGCGTCCCTCTTTACAGTGATACCGAACTGCTGGGGGATAGAAAACCTCAGAAGTTTATTGTGTATGAAACACATCTACACTGATGAGAAAGTTTACTGTGTATGAAACTCATCTACACTGATGAGAAAGTTTACTGTGTATGAAACTTTACTGTGTATGAAACTCATCTACACTGATGAGAAAGTTTACTGTGTATGAAACTCATCTACACTGATGAGAAAGTTTACTGTGTATGAAACTCATCTACACTGATGAGAAAGTTTACTGTGTATGAAACTCATCTACACTGATGAGAAAGTTTACTGTGTATGAAACTCATCTACACTGATGAGAAAGTTTACTGTGTATGAAACTCATCTACACTGATGAGAAAGTTTACTGTGTATGAAACTCATCTACACTGATGAGAAAGTTTACTGTGTATGAAACTCATCTACACTGATGAGAAAGTTTACTGTGTATGAAACTCATCTACACTGATGAGAAAGTTTACTGTGTATGAAACACATCTACACTGATGAGAAAGTTTTCTGTGTATGAAACTCATCTACACTGATGAGAAAGTTTAATGTGTATGAAACTCATCTACACTGATGATAAAGTTTACTGTGTATGAAACTCATCTACACTGATGAGAAAGTTTACTGTGTATGAAACATCTACACTGATGAGAAAGTTTACTGTGTATGAAACTCATCTACACTGATGAGAAAGTTTACTGTGTATGAAACTCATCTACACTGATGAGAAAGTTTACTGTGTATGAAACTCATCTACACTGATGAGAAAGTGTACTGTGTATGAAACTCATCTACACTGATGAGAAAGTTTACTGTGTATGAAACACATCTACACTGATGAGAAAGTTTACTGTGTATGAAACACATCTACACTGATGAGAAAGTTTACTGTGTATGAAACTCATCTACACTGATGAGAAAGTTTACTGTGTAGTAAACATCTACACTGATGAGAAAGTTTACTGTGTATGAAACACATCTACACTGATGAGAAAGTTTACTGTGTATGAAACACATCTACACTGATGAGAAAGTTTACTGTGTATGAAACTCATCTACACTGATGAGAAAGTTTACTGTGTATGAAACTCATCTACACTGATGAGAAAGTTTACTGTGTATGAAACTCATCTACACTGATGAGAAAGTTTACTGTGTAGGAAACATCTACACTGATGAGAAAGTTTACCGTGTATGAAACACATCTACACTGATGAGAAAGTTTACTGTGTATGAAACACATCTACACTGATAATAAAGTTTACTGTGTATGAAACTCATCTACATTGATGAGAAAGTTTACTGTGTATGAAACATATCTACACTGATGAGAAAATTAACTTGCTATACAGCTTGATAGAAATTTTAGAAAATAATGTTTTTATATGCAAAGAAGACTTTTACTTACAGAAGGTTGGCACAGGTATGGGCACTGCCTGTGGCAATAGCTACGCCAACCTTGCTTTAGTACAATGGGAGAATATGAGACTTATGCATGGGCATGAATTTGGAGAGCATATATTATGGTATGTCTATTTCGTGGACGACATGTTTTTTCTGTGGGGTGGTACAGTAGATAAGTTAGGAAGTTTTATTGACCATCTCCATGCTACGACGTATTTTTTAAAGTTTAGCTGTAATTTTTCTAATGAACAGATTGAATTTCTGGATGTTTTGATGAAGAAAACAGAACTAGTAGGAGTAGTAACAGGGTTATACAGGAAGACTAGTAGGAGAAATTCCCTGTTGCATAAGAGTAGCATGCACCCCAGACAAGTCAGCAAAAATGTAATGAAAGGGCAGTTTTTGAGGATGAGTAGACTACACAATAGAGATGAAGGATTAGATGAAGCCATGTTATTGATATGAGAAGATTTCCTAAGCAGGGGACATAACCAATCAGAAACAGATTTATGTATTAAGCAAACATATGAAGAACATAAAGGCAAAGGGAAACCATACTTCTTTGGAGATTCAGCACATGTATCCCCAGTATGTAACCCTATAACAGAAAAACTTAGGTTCCCTGTGTCTTATGCTAGTGACATTAACTTATTCTGTGAAAATTTTTAAGAAGTGGAACATCCGCACAGCTACAAAAGAACTGGAGGGTGTTATTGTTTCAGTACCACACTTCTCTTTCATAAATAAGAAATCAGTATGTTATAATACATCAGATATGAGGTCCAAGGAATTATCTAATAGGATAGGGAAATACCCATGCAGAAATTGTACAGCTTGTAAGTAATGTTTTTCTGGCCCTGTTTTCTAGCATTCTAAACAGAATTTTAGAATAGAGGTAGACTTTTACTCAGACTGTAAGACAAGAAATGTGTTTTTTACCTTAGTTTTTGCCAATACTGTAAAGTTTTTTTTATATTGGGAAAATGGATTTTGGAACACAAGGGATATAGCTAACAAAAAAATAGACTAGTGCTTTAGCTAAGCATGTTGAAGCTGAAGGGATACATCATGTGTTTAATTTTTTTGTCTTGGAGAAGGTGGCTGAAAATATCAGATGGGGTGATATAAAGAACAAGACTGAAGAGGTAGAACAGAGGTGGATCATAAAGCTTAATGCTGATAAACCCCCAGGGATCAATGAAATGCTGTCTCTAAAACCGTTCCTAAAAGCTAAACCACTTAAGCACTAAACCACATTTCTATGAATGAAATTATGAACAACATTAAAGTCTTTGCTATTTAATAAGAGTAGCCTGAATACTGTTAACATGTTTTTTATGCACATTTATAATCAATATTTACATCTGAATTATTTGTATGTAATGTATCTTTTAACAGATGATTTGTATTTATTAAGTATGACAATAGATCCTGTTTTCTGATTGAATTTAAAACCATAAAAGACCAAAGTGATGGTTAATGCATTTTAGTTTGAGGAAGCAATCCAGCAGATTGCGAAAGTGCTTAGTCCTGTGTTTATTGTTTTCCTCATTAAACAGTTTTCCTTTTAGTCGAGGCAGTTCATATTCCTTTGTATTTGCATTGTTCTGAGGTGAATATCGAGCGCTTACCCGGTACCTGCATCTTTTTGTTTGGATATCTCTGAGAAGGTCATCTTTATGTTCTACTGCATTCACCCATGTGGGAAAACATCCCTGATACCCCTGTACGTGTTTATACTAATTCCGAGGTCACACACCAGAGGGAAGAGAAGCAAACACAATGTTAATGAAAGTAGTTTTGATAAATGTAAATGCTGCAGTTGAGAGATAAAAATCCAATGAGGTAATGCTTTGCTCATGCATTAAAAAGCTATATAAGTTTTCCATTCAAAAAACATCATATTAAAATTAGAAACTGAGATTTTAATCAGTTATAGACTTAAGTTATTTTACTTTTATTCTTCTGCAGAAAAAACAATTTTAGTCTTTTAGTTGTGCGGATGAATGATTTGCCCTATTAAAATAAATATTTGTGATTTACTGATTGAAATGTTATTTAAAATAAACATCAACTCCAAGGGTGTTGCCAGGAGGTTTGGAACTGTATACCTGTATACTAACTTGTGCAGTAGGCCACACCAACTTCTAGAATTTAAACTCTCAATACAAGAGCAACAGTTTAATTCATCACCCCCAGATTATATGCTTTTCTGGACAGCTTATCTTTTAAGTACTGCAATTTCTGATAAATAGCTCATAGTGTAATTTAAAGATAAACACAGAATTGACTGCCAGGGCTTGAGCTCATGACCCCAAATAGTGAGTTGTGATCCAAAAATATAAATAAAAAAGCATGCAACATCCTGCACTCTGCATATGCCTCACTTCATTATTAGTTAAAATATAAATAAAAAAGCATGCTACGAGGTGCAGTTTGCATATGCCTCACTTCATTAGTTAAAATACAAATAAAAAAGCATGCAACATGCTGCACTCTGCATATGCCTCACTTCATCAGTTAAAATATGAATAAAAATATGCAACATGCTGCACTCTGCATATGCCTCACTTCATTAGTTAAAATATAAATAAAAAAGCATGCGATGTCGTGCACTTAGCATATGCCTCACTTCATCATTAGTTACAATATAAATAAAAAAGCATGCAACATGGTGCACTCTGCATATGCCTCACTTCATTAATAGTTAAAATATAAATAAAAAAGAATGCAACATGGTGCACTCTGCATATGCCTCACTTCATTAATAGTTAAAATATAAATAAAAAAGCATGCAACACAGTGCACTTTGCATATGTCTCACTTCATCATTAGTTAAAATATAAATAAAAAAGCATGCATCATGGTGCACTCTGCATATACCTCACTTCATCATTAGTTAAAATATAAATAAAAAAGCATGCAATGTTGTGCACATAGCATATGCCTCACTTCATCATTAGTTAAAATATAAATAAAAAAGCATGCAACATGGTGTACTCTGCATATGCCTCACTTCATTTGTTAAAATATAAATAAAAAGCATGCAACATGGTGCACTGCATATGCCTCATTCATCATTAGTTAAAATATAAATAAAAAAGCATGCAATGTTGTGCACGTAGCATATGCCTCATTTCATCATTAGTTAAAATATAAATAAAAACGCATGCATCATGGTGCACTCTGCATATACCTCACTTCATCATTAGTTAAAATATAAATAAAAAAGCATGCAATGTTGTGCACGTAGCATATGCCTCACTTCATCATTAGTTAAAATATAAATAAAAAAGCATGCAACATGGTGTACTCTGCATATGCCTCACTTCATTTGTTAAAATATAAATTAAAAGCATGCAACATGGTGCACTGCATATGCCTCATTCATCATTAGTTAAAATATAAATAAAAAAGCATACAACATGGTGCACTTTGCATATGCCTCACTTCATTAGTTAGAATATAAATAAAAAAACATGCAACATGCTGCACTCTGCATATGCTCACTTCATCATTAGTTAAAATATAAATAAAAAAGCATGCAACATGGTGCATTCTGCATATACCTTACTTCATCATTAGTTAAAATATAAATTAAAAAGCATGCAACATGGTGCACTCTGCATATGCCTCACTTCATTAGTTAAAATATAAATAAAAAAGCATGCAATGTTGTGCACTTAGCATATGCCTCACTTCATCATTAGTTAAAATATAAATAAAAAAGCATGCAATGTTGTGCACGTAGCATATGCCTCACTTCATCATTAGTTAAAATATAAATAAAAAAGCATGCAACATGGCGCACTCTGCATATGCCTCACTTCATTTGTTAAAATATTAATAAAAAGCATGCAACATGGTGCACTCTGCATATGCCTCACTTCATCATTAGTTAAAATATAAATAAAAAGGCATACAACATGGTGCACTTTGCATATGCCTCACTTCATTAGTTAAAATATAAATAAAAAAGCATGCACCATGGTGCACTCTGTATATGCCTCACTTCATCATTAGTTAAATATAAATAAAAAAAAGCATGTAACATGTTGCACTTTGCATATGCCTTACTTCATCATTAGTTAAAATATAAATAAAGAATGCAACATGGTGCACGCTGCATATGCCTCACTTCATCATTAGTTAAAATATAAATAAAAAAGCATGCAACATGTTGCACACTGCACATGTTTCACTTCATTATTAGTTAAAATATAAATAAAAAAATCATGCAACATGGTGCACTCTGCCTATGCCTCACTTCATTAGTTAAAATATAAATAAAAAAGCATACATGGTGCACTTTGCATATGGCTCACTTCATCATTAGTTAAAATGTAAATAAAAAAAACATGCAACATGGTGCACTTTGCATATGCCTCACTTCATCACTAGTTAAAATATAAATAAAAAAAACATGCAACATGCTGCACTTTGCATATGCCTCACTTCATTAGTTAAAATATAAATAAAAAAAGAATGCAACATGGTGCACTCTACATATGCCTCACTTCATCATTAGTTAAAATATAAATAAAAAAGTATGCAACATGTTGCACACTGCACATGCTTCACTTCATTATTAGTTAAAATATAAATAAAAAATCATGCAACATGGTGCACTCTGCCTATGCTTCACTTCATTAGTTAAAATATAAATAAAAAAAGCATACATGGTGCACTCTGCATATGCCTCACTTCATCATTAGCTAAAATATAAATAAAAAAGCATGCAACATGGTGCACTTTGCATATGCCTCACTTCATCATTAGTTAAAATGTAAATAAAAAAACATGCAACATGGTGCACTTTGCATATGTCTCACTTCATCATTAGTTAAAATATAAATAAAAAAGCATGCAACATGCTGCACTCTGCATATGCCTCTCTTCTTCATTAGTTAACAAATGGCCTTTTTTCACCATACCTGAGAAAATGAAAAGCTGTCACCTTTATTTATAATAGTACCAAAATATTTGGTTGCATCTTTTATTTTCTGTCTTTGATTTTTAAATGTACATACACTACCCAGAAAAGTTTTACCAGAATGCATCTTTACATATTTATGGACATTATGCAGTTTGTGGAGCACTACACATTTAAGTCTGCCCACTAATAATGAGGTAATGTTACACCACTATTAATGATTACTGCACTTAGAAATGTACAATCATCCAAACATTTGTTCTCTGAATATGACCTCTTGATTTATTTTGTTTGTTGAATAAATAAGACAATAATCATTAGTGAGTATTTACTGGGGACAACACTTCACATTTCTGACACCATAGAACCTTCTCTAAGCAGCTTATCCTGAACAAAATGTTCTTTGCTAGGGATATGAGAAAGTCCTGAGTGCAGGGCAGGTGAACTAGATTAAGGTAGCAGCCCAGCTGTAGTAGGAGCTGGAACACATGGGAGTGAACAGGTGAAAATAGCATACCTCATTATGGGGGGGGGGTGAACCCTAGTACAGAAATGGGGTCTTTGGATCAGACCATGACAGGCATACCTTCCATGCAAGATGTTGTAACATGAGGAACATGCTTGTCATGAAGAGCATTGCTCTTTAGCTGGTTAGAGGGAAAGTGTAGAAACATGCACCAGCATGAGAGTCTACAATAGCAATCATTATACTTTGGTTGCCAGAAATCAAGGAGAGGTGTCAAAACAGTAGGTAAAAGCCTGAATTTCTGTATGACAAAGGAGATAGATTCCTAACTCTGGGCTCACACCAATGCTGTCCTTGGATACCGGAAAATGAGGTCACAGAGTGTGGGATCAGTTCTCTCCATCATTTCAGGAAGGTACAAAAAACATCAAACAAATTAGCCAGCATTTTATTTCCAGAAAATCAATGTATTTGTTTAGCTGTCCTTTTGTTTGAATTTTTTTCAGACAGCTTTGAATAACTGGGCAAAGTTCATTTTATCAATATCCACTAAAAGTCAAACATTTATTTATGTATTTGTTTATTGCTCCTAATTCCCATGAAATCAAGCATCCCTAGTGTTGTTTGATAATGTCACACCTTATTTCGCATTCTCCACCCCTGCTCACCTTATTTTATCATTCCTCTTCATGTGAGAGCATCTGTTCTCTTGGGAATGACGTCAGAAGTCTGTGAGCAAAGGTGTCATGCTCTAATGATCAGAGGGGTTTTTTTGTACAAGTATTAGTGTTTCCCTTGGAGTGGAGTTTAGAAGTTTTAACTTTTTTGGGGGGCTGCAAGATCTTGGAGATAATACACAAGTAGCTGATCGACAATGAGGTATTAGGTAGCTAGTAGCTTGAACCCTTGTAAAAATGCTTCCAAAGCAACTATTTCCTGCTTTCTGAGTGTTTGGATAAGAGTTTGATAACTTTCATGCCACATGAGACAAAATTTGTTAAGACAGGTTAAATGTTTTTTTTCTTGAACTGGCAATAATCAAGTTTGCCATCCAATAAATGGATGAGAGTCAAATGGTAGTTAGCAGTATCATGCCAAATTCATTAATTATCCTATGAATACCACAGTGGTGAAATCCTGATCCAGTACTTATGCTTTCTGCTCAAATGAAAACATGCCAACTTAAAAAAAAACAGGATCTCTAGTAGCTGTATGGTGCAGAAGCATGAAATTCTGCAGACAAACCTACCTGAGACTGATAGTGACTTAGGCAGTGAATGGGTCATTACACGAGGAAATGGGTCAGTGTCTGACAGCATAGTACCAATTCTGAGGGTGTGGAAGTATCTTAGCTGCAGTACTGACATACCTGGTAGATACTGGCTGTCACTGAAACATAAGCACAATGGTGTGAAGGTGTGCCACCACCAAGCCAAGTTAGAATGTAATGTAGCCAAAAAGAGATGCTTGACAGAAATTACATGTGACTATATAATTTTGTTGACTAAGGAGATGTTGCCCAAGCACAGTTTCAAGAAAATTCAGTGCTCCCATTTATACATCTATATCTATAGCTATATATATATATATATATATATATATATATATATATATATATATATATATATATATATATATATAGATAGATAGGTGTACTTCACAAACCCAAAATCCCATTTACCAGACTTTCATATAACCGAGACTACAAAGCCAAAAATCCATAATACCGACATCCTGGAACACTGACATTTCACTCCAGGTAAGTAACCACTTGGCTGCTATGGTGAACTTTGCCCCTACCCTCATATTACTGCAGTCTCGGAGTTGGTATATTTAGTTTTGGGGTGTGGGGGTGCAGCCCACCACATAGAGGGGTGTGGGGGGGGAGCCTCTCACATGGGTGGGTTTACTTTGCTTCAGTTTTAATTTATTTTTCAGATTGGCCAAGAAGTTACTTACCTTGAGTTGAAAGTCAGTGTTCTGGACTGTCATTCTTCTGGTTTGTCAGCTTTGTTGTCTCTGTTATATGAAAGTCAGTTAAGTGGGATTTTGGGTTTGTGACATAGACCTGTGTGGACACAGGCTTCTAGTAGGAAGAAGTGCCAGATTCAGCAACAGAAGAGGTGCATGAAGAAGATCCTCTGAAGGAGCTTTCTGCAGGGGGGAGCTTGTGAAGGAGGAGGTACCTGATGGGGAGCCCAAGAAGGAGCCAGTTGAAGGGTAGGTGTCTGATGAGGAGTCTTTAGAGGAGCTAGCTGCAATAGAGGAAACTGTGAAGGAGATGGTAACTGATGAGGAGCATGTAGAGGAGGTGGCTGCAGGGGAGGAGATGGTGAAGGAGGAGGTGCCTGATGAAGAGCAGGAGGAAAAGCCAGCTGCAGAGAATGACAATACCAAATAGATGCTCAAAATCAGCAGTGGCATTAGCTAAGAGGCAACATCTGGTGCATAACTATAAAACAGATTAAAACATTATACATAAAATTAAAAATGATGCATGCAAACCTATGCCAAGGCTGTGCTATACCATGCTAAGGCCAGCCACACCATGCATCAGAAAAAAACTACCCTAATAACAGTACCGAGGGCAAGATGCAGTTATCATCATACCCACAAGTGTGGAGGCTCACAATGTTAAGATGACAAGTGTTTGCAATGAGCAGTGTGTGTTCACAGGGGGTGAGAATTACTGATGTGTGCATGTGTGTGCTCGGACACAGCCTTAGCAAATGATGCAGCATTGTATAGGAATCAAGTGGAAACATCAAGGATACCAACAGTAGACATATGCATTGTCCATGCACACCCTAATCCATGAGACCACCCTCTCCTGGGATGATCACAGGCACAACACACCTTACTGAAAAGAACAAGTGCTCTTTTAGCATGAATGGTAGCTCATGTTTCAGGACAACTCTGTGAGGATGCCCCTTGCATGTATGTTCTTGTTGCCTCCAGATGTCCAGAATACTAGCTAGTGGTGTGGAGAGGATGGTACTGTGAGTTCCAAACCTTGTTTTTCCCCTTCCATGGTGGACCTCTACCTCTAGTTCAGAGGTGAACTAGCCAAAAGTCCATTAGCCATGATGCGTGGCCAAACAGGGACACCTCCTGTGAGCAAATTCACTATAACACATGTCCAAAATATTGCGCATTTTGCACATGCACTACCTCTGGCCATCACAAAGACAATATACCACCCCAAGCAGCTTAAGCAGCTAGGGAATGCTTGTGTTGCCCTAGTGACCATAGACACACTTGGTTTGGGAGTTGGACAGTAGGTATGGTACGCTCGGCATTGGCATGCCATGTCTTGATGTCATCTCTATGCTTTGCAATAACCAAAGGGGATTGTGCTGCTGCTGAAGACACCACTCCCTGGGCAGATGTGCCTGCATTCTCCTGTATAAGTGTGCAATCTTGGGTTTGTGGTGTGGGTTGCACAGGCACAAAACCTGTGCATGTTGAATGAGGTGGAATGTGGCCATCACATTGCCAGACTGTATGGCTGATACCATGATGCCTTACAACAATACCAGGATTTGGCTGATATGAACCAGACAGTTCCTCAACCTCAAACAGATATAGAGCCATGGTGAAGGACCATGATAACACAGCACATGTGAAAACACCAAGAAATGACCAACACTATCTAAGAATATGGCTCAGTGAATATACTACATCTACTACTTAATAGAGTGTTACAAGAATGTAATAGGTAATATACCTTGGGCAGGTGCTTTCTGCACTTGAACTCTTTTTGTCATGGTTGTAAGTTGTATTAACATGCATATATTAGTGCATGTTAAGATACACCCACATGGGGCATCACCAATAGATGGGTGGCAGCTTGATTACATCTACACAGATGTCTTCTACTCCATTGTGAATGCTGTAAATTTCTGGACCCTGTGCAGGGATACCAGGAACTCTGTCTCACTCAACTGTAGTTTGGTCAATGGACCCTCTCCCATGGCCCTCTATTTCTATGCTGGATGGGCTGCAGTGATTCCTGTTGCACTGGTCATGAAAGTAATCTGTCATCTGGCTTGATCATAGCTTCTGTTTGGCCACTGAAATAATTTAACGTCTTCTAACATGTCCCACCATACACACTCGCAGAAGGCTTAGTCAGGTCTTTCATGACTGAGGATCTATCAAAAATGCAGACGGAGAGCTTGAAACAAGAACTCATTCTTTTCACTGAGGAACTTGCACTTTCTCTGCTTCCCATACTGTGACATGGTAATATAATGTTGTTCACCAGACGTGGTACAATTATAACCAATATACCAAATATAGCTACAAAATCCACAGGCAAAGCTGAAAAGACCTGTATGCCACAGACATGTGAAAGGGAAGCTATACACACATTGGTCTGGGATCCTTAGAAAGATGCAATGTGTCAATAAGTCAGGGTGTGCTAACCACATGGTGTAGGGGTCACCAAGTACCATGAAAAATGATAATGGGTATACACATGTCAGTATGTAGGACAGCTGCTGGCATTTATGTATGCATAGGCCACAAATGTCAACATATGGCCACCAAGCAGTTTATGGAGGATTGCAGCAGTGTGTACTGCCAGATTTATATATCCACAGTGTACCTGACAGAGTCCCACAGTGGCATCTTAGTCCCACCTCTATGTGATATACTACATGTGAGAAATATTCCCATTCACCAATGCAGAACATAGGTTGATATGTTTATGCATCCTTCTGGTCATCATAGTTGTACAATACGTAGTAGAGAGTATACACTGTAGAACTAGATATTTCACATATTGCCGACTACAAATGCAATGATCTCAAAATGTATGCAGGCATTCCTGAAATTGGGTATGCATGCAGACCTTGCCATTCCCAACCCTACCTTCTCAACAACCCAGAATTTCAACTGTAAGTAACATAGACCTGACATATAATTGCCAGGTACAATATGATACAGCCAAAGACCTTAAGTGCTACAAAAGCTACCCTCCTGGATGATTGCTTACTGAGCCCAAACAGTGGTATGCATGGACAAAATTTGGGGATCCATAGACTAAGAAACACATACCATTGGAAGTGTAGGTCCACACCCCCAAACACTTCAGTAAATCCCTAGAAGCTTCAAAAAACATCTGCTGTACATGTGGGTTACAGAAGTGGGGTGTGTAGTCATATAACTGCAAATACTGATGTCTTGAATGGCTGCTGGGTAAAGTTCCATAATGTGTGCTCTAATTTATTCTGTGCTACCTGTTCCACCCTCCAGTCCACAGCAAACACATAATCCACAGGAACTTGTACCATTCTCATAGCATAATGGTACATAGTACGTATGCATCTACTACTGAGTAATGTACATATCACATACACTAAGTAATATCCATAGCACATACACTGAGTAATATACCTATCACATACACTGAATATACATATCACACACATTAATTAATATACATAGCATATACACAGAGTAATATTTATATATCTGTATATATACATATATATATGTTTATATATACATATATATATATATATATATATATATATATATATATATATAGCACATACTGTACACTGATTAATACACCTATCACATACACTGAGTGATATAGATATCACATACACTGAGTAATATACATAGCACATACACTGAGTAATATACATATCACATGCACTGAGTAATATACATAGCACATACACTGAGTAATATAAATATCACATACACTGAGTAATCTACATAGCACATACTGTACACTGAGTAATACACCTATCACATTCACTAATATACGTATCACATACATTGAGTAATATACATAGCACATACACTGAGTAATATACATAGCACATCCACTGAGTAATATACATATCACATGCACTGAGTAATATACATAGCACATCCACTGAGCAATACACATAGTACATACACTGAGTAATATAAATATCACATACACTGAGTAATATACATATCACATACACTGAATAATATACATAGCACATACACTGAGTAATATACCTATCATATACACTGAGTAATATACATAATCACATACACTGAGTAGTATACATATCACATGCATTGAGTAATATACATAGCACATACACACTGAGTAATACACATAGCACATACTGTACACTGAGTAATGCATCTATCACATACACTAATATACATATCACATACGAGTAATATACATAGCACATACACTGAATAATATATGTAGCACATGCACTGAGTAATATACATAGCACATACACTGAGTAATATACCGATTACATACACTGAGTAATATACATAGCACATGCACTGAGTAATATGCATAGGACATATTGTACACTGAGTAATATATATAGCACACACACACTGAGTAATATACATATCACACACACTGAGTAATATACATAGCACATACACTGAGTAGTATACATAGCACATACACTGAGTAATATACATAGCACATACACTGAGTAAAATACATATTGCGTACACTGAGTAATATACATATCGCATACATTGAGTAATATACATAGCACATACTGTACATTGAGTAATACACCTATCACATACACTGAGTAATAGACATATTACATACACTGAGTAATATACATAGCACATACACTGGGTAATATACATAGCACATATTGTACACTGAGCAATACACCTATCATATACACTAATGGGTTTACCTGAGAACACCGACAGTTCAAAATGCCAATTACGAGAACACTGACACCAGAAGAATGACAATGGAAATAACCGACAGTTCAAAATCCCGATGCTGAAAACACCTGCATGCGAAACGAGCGCAACTGTGTAAATATGTGATAGTGAAGGACGTCAGGGTGCGGGTAAGGTAAGTGTGCATTAGTGACAGACTTTAGGGTTAGGGTGCGGGTAAGATAAGTGTGCATTAATGACGGACTTTAGGGTTAGGGTGTGGGTAAGGTAAGTGTGCGATAGTGACGGACCTTAGGGTTAGGGTTTGGGTTAAGGTTAGTGCATAGATAGTTGTGTATGTAAGGTTTAGTGTAGGTTTGTAAGGTTTTTGGTGTGCTTGTGTTGTGTGTGTGTGTTGTGAGTCAGTGTTATGGTGTTCAGTAATGTGGACTGTCAGTTTTGTGTGGTTTCGGTGTTGGCATTTTGGCTGTCGGGTTTGTGGTGTGTCAGTGTAGTGTAGGGGATCCACACTAATATACATACACTGAGTAATATATGCACCACATTCACTGAGCAATATACATATCACATGCACTGAGTAATATACATAGCACATATTCCACCCTTACATTTCAGAAGCTGCACTGAAGCACCTATGTGCACAGGCATGAGCATCTATAAACAGGACTACATGTGCATGTAAAGGGGGGGGGTCATGATACCTGATGGAATGTGGGGAAATAGATTTCACTTGTAGTCAATAGTGGTGCAGAAAATTAAAACTGCTATTACATTTTGTTACTAAGAAGCTTCTACACATTTTCAACACCAACATGTATTTCTGCACTATGCAATGGTGGCAGTTTGATTGCTCACAATAATTATCTGCCCAATTTTGCACATCATGTACTGACATTAAAGAATACCGCTCAACTGTCCAGATTTCCACAGAATGTCCAGATTTTTGTCTCGTATTTTGGTCTACTCCTCATAAAACTTGAGGTATTCTGGCAAATCACTAAAGATTGACATCACTAAGTAATAATAAATAATGGCAGAAATTTGAGTTTCAGACTTGACATCCTTCAGAAAACACAATTCTACCAAATATATAATAACTTTATAGGAGCAATATTTAAAATCTGTCCCTATTTTTTGGCCTTTGTCCCCCATTAGTTTGGCTTTGTCCAGATTTCTTGCTCTAAGAGGTTGAGATTAATGTATGTGTGATCACAAGAGGGCTACCACAATTCTCTGGAATGTAGCTTGGTGAATGGAAAATAAATTGTTTCTCTTCCTACTGCATAGGGACAGTCAGTAGTGCCTTATTGGGAACCCCTATGATGTTCCCTGGTATAAGGTGATATTTTTGGCACATTCTTGCCAGGGTGAAATCTAATGCCACAGGCAAACCACATGCTGGTAAGCAGCACCAGTACCACCACAGGGAACTGTGAAGGTGCCATTCTGACATTCTCTATTGGTTTGAAGATGAGATCAGAGCAAAAGCCTTGTGATGAATTGTAATTTTCAAAGTGCCCTGTTATTTGTCTTGTATTTCTGACATAATTTGTCATTTAGTTAAGAAGTGCTGTATTTCTTTCTTTTGTATTTTACAGCTCAGACAGAGGCCACAGAGAACTCCCTCCTGCTCCAGAGGAGAATGGTGCAGACGTCCCAGTGAATAGGAGAGTAATCTTACTTGACATGTTATGTAGCATTCTGTAATGTTACTGCCAGCTATAGGTTTGCAATGCAGAGCGTGTAGCATTCTGTAATGTTACTGCCAGCTATAGGTTTGCAATGCAGAGCGTATATCGGTAGGAGATCTATTATTTTATTATAGTTCATAGGTTCATAGGTGTTTACTAGGCTAATGACCACAAGAGTCTTTTTAAACCTAACCATGCATCCCAAATCTCTGGCAAGTTCTGATACCCTTAATAGGTGTAAGCAGGGGCCTGGGAGATGAACCATTTACAGATTACCTGTGTTCATTAGAGACATGGGTGCCAAGCCAAGGATGAATTTCTGGTTTCCCATCCAATTGTCCAAGTTGCACTTGAATTGGGTTAGGGAGGAGCGCTGATTCACATGAATGGGGAGCCTGTTCCACAGCTGGGGTAGTCTCTGGGATACATACCTATCTCTCCAGCAGGTACTATTTATATCACAGGCAAGGTTTAAGTTTTCAGAACAGGTAATTCTGGTGCTGTTTGTTTTGTGGATATGCAGGAGGTCCATCAGAGTGGGGTCTGACAATGCCCTGTATTCCAGATATAGATCTCCCCTCAAAAACCTGTAGGAGACAAAATACAGGGATTGGGCCTTGATGCGGTCTGCATAGGACATTCTACTTACGTCCTGTATTCCTTTAGTGAGGAACCTCTGTGGACGTTCCATTTGTTGGATATGTCTGGTTAGGTACATACCAAAGGGGGCATTGTACTCAATAATAGGTCTGATGAATGCCAAATACAGTGGAACCATAACTTCCATGGACTTAGATGCCATACCTTACCTTTGTTTATAAGTTGTGCAACATGGGATGATTTCCTCAGTACTGTAGACAAATGACAGTCAAAGGCTAGAATACTATGTGTGTTCCTATGTCTGTGACTATTGAGTCACCTCTAAGGGGTGTGTTGTCAATATAATAGTTATCAGGGTGGATGACTTCCCAAAATGAAACAGCTTGAAAAATACCACAAGCAATTTCATTCATATTTATTAGAGCATTTGGATAAATTGTGTAGACTTGGAACCGATTGTTGCCATACATTTATATGTGCAGATACACTGTGATACCCCATTTTTAGGAAAGTGAAACAAAACTTTTGTAATTATGGGTACTGTGCTTTGCACACCGACAAGCAGAACATATGATATGCTTATAGCTTACATGGGCATGTAACTCCTACTGAAATGAATACATCTGTTCTTTTACAATGCATCTCTTGATCACTGATAGGGCAGATAGTTCTTTCATCTATGACCTGTGCAGACTGCTCATTTCTGGGAATACCTTCTGGGGTGTGGTTTGTGGTTGTGTTACACAGGGCGGACAATAAACATGTCTGTGTGGGCATCATGGGTGGCTAATGCAGGATTTGGTTGGGGGGGAAGTGTTGTGTGCTGAGGGGCACCATATTGCCCTAGCTTCACTCCAGCATATGTCACTGTCAGTCATATGACTTCCCTGATATATACATATTTTCTTGCTTCAGCCATATTTTGTTGACTGCTGAGCAGCTCTTCCTTGTGAGGCATCTGCTGGAGGTCCGCATAGCCAGCAATCCATACAACAACCATAATGCCTGCCAGAAAACAATTCCTTGCCACTACTGCATCATCCAGACCTTCACATACAATCACAGTAGTGGGAAAAGTGGCACTGCAAAAACACCTCTACATCCTGGTAATGCATACAGGCAGAACTATAGAAAGTGAGGTAGTAGCATATGGGTTTATGTTGTTTCTCTTACTCTCTTTATTTTGTCACTATCCTTTTTATATTTGCTTTGATGTTTGCTGTTTTATAGCTATCCATTTATGTCTCTTTTTTATTCAGCATCTACCATGGCTGAAAGGGCATAACTGCCCCATCAGGTCTGATCTTCTTTTATTAGCAGTCGACCTGGTATGAGCCATGCATCTCTACCAAGTGCAGTGGGGAGGGGGGGACCTGAAAGCATCACCTGTGGCCTTTGATAGTCCCTTACCAGAAGGGAGTGCTATTGCTCTAAGTTTATCTCACAGTGGGAGTCATTGGAAAGTGGTAGGAGAGTTGCTGGACCAGTATATGGAAGCCTGTATCAGCCTCTTGGAAGGAGTCCTCGTGTGACTTCATCACTGTCTGTCTGTACCTTCACCACCTCACATGGGATCCAGTATGGAGGGCATCAGAATGCTAACTGATACCTCCTTGGGTCTAGTCCAAGCAATATCAAAACAGGAGGGGGTATACCCATTCTCTCTCCCACTTCCTGGTGTTCCTCTTCCTTATGTATCACCTCCCATCTTTGTTTTTGTTTCAAATCCTGACCATCACCAATGTTCTCTCTTTGTCTGTATCTTTATATTTCCACTGTTAGCCCCACATGTCAGCACCTCTCCTGTTAGTCTTTGTCTGTTTTGTGTTTCTTTGCATGGCCCTGTTTCTAGCCCTCTATCCTCTTTGCATCCCTTGCCTCATCCTTAAATCCTTTCATATCTTTCCTTCTCAAATTAATACATAAATAAAATGGGTGACTGACCTCACAAATGTAGCGACCATCTTGCCGTCTCCACTCCCACTTTCACTTTCCATTTTCTTGTGTTTGTTCCACTGCTTACTCTGCCACTATTGCTATTTCATATAAACTCATTTCGCCCCATTTTAAGTAATACAAACAGATATAAATATTACGTAATGCCATTTACCATGGCTTCCAGCTATTCTTGCAGTATTACAATGCAGTACATTTACTCGTGCTTTGGGGTGTACCTACAATGTGCTCACTAGTTCCCCTCATATCAACCCTGGTCACAATCACAAGAAACAATCTCTCTGTCTCTCTCCATTGAGCCTGCAATTTCCACAAGCATTTATTTTAAATTATTTGCAGCTTGGGTTGTAAAATTTCAGATAGTAATTAACTGCATCTTGCTTCAAAGCATTCCACCAGTAGCGTCAGTACGATTGTAGTAGGCACGATTGTGAATCTCAAGGTTGCTTTTCATCATATAATCTAATAGGAATCATGATTTTCTAATTCCCACAAAAATCCCTTAAACATATATTACTATCTGTCCTTGCATACTTACTAAATATTGGCAGTAATCTGCCAGGAAATTGGAAAAACTTGGCTGAGCAGTTTAGAATTTTCAACAATAAAAGAGTGGGAAAAAATCATTCTGCATCACATTGACATATTATTTCAAGACATGTGTAAGGAAAATGTTAGTTCCATTTACCATATATGTCAAATAAGGTCAGATGGCATGAGCTTATTTATTCAGAAATGGATTCTCTTTTCTTTGTAAAGTGTCAGGCATCTTTTAGTTATTTTGTGCATGTTAAGTGTTAAGGCCTGTGAAGTGAAAAAATCCGGACACAGATTTAAGATGGCCACATCTGTTAGCGACTATCTGAAACCTTTACTATGTTTTCAAATAATAATGGCTTTTCTATATATAATAGTTTGAGAACACTTGGCACTGAATTCTGGAACATAAACTTCTATTTATCTACTGCAGTTATGTGATCAGGTTGAAAAAGTATCTTTTTTAAAAATGTCTGGCATGAAATGTAGGAACATCAACATTTGTTATTCATCAAATAAACATCGCAAAAACTATTTGCCAGTATGTAATACCTTTTTGTCAAATGACATTCACAGGAGATTAATGGTGCATGTTTCTCCCTCTGTGGAACAAAAAACATTGCTTATGAACACTTTTTGTGGCATTCTCCAAGTTTTTACATGACTACAATTACATTTAACAATTATAATTTCCCAGGATTTTAAAAAGCACTGAACCATTTTCAAGTAATTGTCAGTTTACTAAGAGTATGAATTTTAACCCTTGTTAGTATACAGTAGTTGTTCTTGCTGAAATCTAATGGTCATAGTACTGTGGGCATATTCATCGTTGTTGACCTGACATTCAGCTGTGATGAAAGAAAAAAAGGATCACAGAGAGAAGAGAGTATAAACTGCAGAGATTGCGATGCTTTGTACTTTGACATTCTGATTTTAACGATTCTACTTGGTTACCTCTAAATGATACAAACTGCAAAGATGGGAGTTAGGGTGGATACATTATAGAGAAAAATAACATATGTACAATATAAAGACAAACAAAGATATTTCCTTATATAAAAAAAGAGAGGAAATCATATAGTAGTCTGACGGGGAGGTTAGTGTTCCTTCACTTATCAACAAGTTTCAATGCAGAAACACAGATGATGGCAAAGAGGTGCTGATGGATAAAGACTGCATCACTTCCCTTCACCAGCTTTACCTTGAAAATGAAAACAAAATACATATTACATGCATTATGCATGATTCTTTGTTTTGTTACTTCTTTAAGAAGTTGCACTGAATGCAATCCAATTTTCAAGTCCCTTAGTCCTTCATTGAAAATTTCCCTTCTCTAAACTGTAGGCCTTTAGTACCCAGTATTACAGTCACAGCCCTCTTTGACCCTAAGTGTCTCTTCCCCCCCCCCCCCCGTAGTCATATCTGCATTGCTACTTAAGCACAGTACTCTAACTCCCCAGCCTCGAGGCATGATTATGTCCTTACCAAGGTGACATATCATCATGGAAACTGTCATATACCACATCTCATTATAGTTCAAGTAATGCCCATACATTCAACAAATATGCAAAGCTACAAGCTGTTGCCACTCAATTAAAATGTCCAAAGTGATTTTAAGCAGCATTTATTGGGGTGTTTTTTTTTGGTGTATGTACACTGAACTAGTAACCGATTCTGTCCTGATAATTCAAATTGTTATGACTATTAATAGAATTAACAGCATGTGTATTATCCAGTCCAAGCCAAAAAAAAAAAAAAAACGACAGATAGCACTTCCTTGGAATAACCTGACTGTGTATTACATGCTTATTCCCCACCCAGTTGTTTGTGGCCCTGGAGTTAAAGTGTTCACTTATCACTAACAACATCAATTAAACTGAGAATGTCATGTTGAATTATAAAAGAGCATAGTGTTATTGATATATAGTTAATAAAATCCTCAGTCCGGGTCAAAGTCAATGCAAACTTTATTGTCATTTACAACTACACACGTGTAGCCTAAACAAAATTTCGTGCATCAGCTCAATTCTTGAGATTCCAAAAGAAAGTGAAACAACACATACAAGTAGAAGAATAAACATAACTAACAAATATAATACTACTTCCAAGAGACATTTACGAACACTCATATATGAAAATAATACCCTCCTCTAAATTAAATTAGCTGCCCTGTTTAAAGTAATACAAAACACACTACAGATTGAGCAATGCCCAAGTTATTTGTCTAATATTGCACTTAACTTGAGTGAGTTAAATGATACTACGTATATAATAAATAAATATTGCACTTACTTGGAATATATGTAAGTAGATATTGCATACTTACTATATGTCCAGACCCTTGGGTAACATCTCCACTCAAAACATAATAATGCCATTAAAAAAATGGGTATAGAAATGTATGTTTTTTAAATGCTGAATTTAGAATAAAAATATTCTTCCCCCAGTACCACAAAATAAGATTGGTATAACGTGGGCTGCTGCAGCACCCATGACAACATCTGAGATATGGTGAAAATGCTCACCTTCAAAAAAAAAAATATTCTGTAAAATTACATCCCTAAATTCAAGTAATAATTTGATGTCTCATGCATAGTATTTAGTACAAAACAATTTTGATTCTAGGATGCCACTACTTTTGAGTATACAACAAATCAATGTTTTGGTTCCAGCATGTTTAAAACCCACTTTTCCTAAAGCTCATCTCCATTTGGAAGCCACCACCCTTTCAGTCAAAAAAGGCCTCATTACAGATCAGATGGTATGCCTTTCAAGTTATTTTCTGATGATAGACTGTTCAGACTGTAAAATGATAAACTTGTAGACATATTAAAGGACAGAGATTACCCAGAAAAATGTAATACTTAAATGTACAATGAAATCCAGCCAGGGAGAAAAACTAAGTTTCAGCCAATTTTTAGTAATGAAAATTTCAACCACAACTTATTAGGTGTTGACAAGTCTAAGATCATGCTTATTCCTTTATCCATTGATACTAATAAGATCAGGATCCATCCTTCCGTTCTCAACCCCTTTTTCCGTTTTGCACATGCGGTCGGAGTGCCACTTCAGCAGTAACAATCATCTTGAGCCAAGGTTTACTCCGCCATGTGGCTAGGGTGATTACTAGAAAATAGTCTTTGGCTTTTAACAGGAAAATGAAAAAAAATGGGATTGGAACCAAAGTTTGTGTATAGCAAGAATTTGAATATTAAAATGATTCTTGAAACCAAACACCACTCATACGGTTATGAAGAAGAGACTGATCTACAACTGATGATTAAAAACATGTGGATGTGGTAGAAACTGTAGATATACTGCTGACAGGCACAGCAGTTCTGTAAGTGGTTACATCAGAATTTTAGCAAATATGGATAATTTTGACTGTAACACTGGGGGGGGAGATGATTTATTTGGCAACCTGACTATCATGTGAAGTCATTATGTAACCAAAACAGAAAGGAGGTTGATGGATTGCAGGGAGGCTGTGTGGCAGTAAAGATTGAATGTTACAGTTGTACCAGGATTAAAAAACAATATTTCTGTGGCTAGCATCTTAAAATTAAGGGCTGCCAAGTCATGATTACTATTTCAGTTAGTAATCATTCATTATATTAACATTTAGTTATTTTTGTTTCAGTAGCATTTGCTTAGGTTACCTAATTGTATTACATACAAAAACTACAGTAATTTTCAAGGTTTTGGCAAACAATAAATTCAATTCTTTACTATGAAACAAAATGTAATCTGGGCTATATACAGTATAAACACATTCACTGCAGTTATGTTGATTTTAGTTCTATTGTCTTTGTAAGATGATGTAACCTTTTAGAGAAACCCGTCTTTTTAAATTGCACTGAACCGTATGATCAGTTGACATGCTGTTTGATCATATGACTGTATCTAGCTTTAAAGACAAAGTGTTTGCTATATGATTCAGTTTCTGATGAAGTCTTTTATGTGTTTGGATGAAAGTGCTTCATGTAATAACTGTATTGTCTAGTTGGACTTATCTTGGCTTTATGTTTTACTTTCATCCAGATGAGAGTTTTAAGTACCTGCTTGTTTTAATATTAAAACATAAAATAATACAACATTCTTCTGGGGTTTCCTTACCTTCTGTCTTCTTTATTCTTTCTACTGATGGAAAGTCTGACATTACTGCAGTGATGTCACTTTGTAATGCCATTCATTTAACTCTGTGGCAATGTCAGACTTGTGACAACTATAGTGTACTTTTTTTTCTGCCATCCCCAATGCCATCTGCTCTTTTATGGGTTTTTTTTGTCACGTTATGTGGGTGCTTTATTTCTACACTGATGTAATTTTGTAGAAATCATGCATGGTATCCTGGCAATAGGCAGATTTTAGAAAAAAATTCAGATGTACAGTTATAATTAAATGTTAATATAACTGAAACACATGCTCATATTTGCTTGTACAACAAATACCCTTGATTAAAACAGCACCAACTTTAAGATTTTCAAACTGCACTAGTGTATCATAGGCAGGGGAGGAACTTGGAGTTCATGCTAAAAAGATATGCAATTTACCAGGAACTATTGGGTAAACGTAAATACTATTTAGGTTTTCTTGTTTGTTATACTTTGAGTAAAGTTTTCAAAGTTTCCTATAGAGGGGAGGTGTAATATTGTGATACAATAATATTGTGATACAATGTTATAATTTCATGTGGTTAGAAAAATCTATAAATTTTGTTACTTTGGTGCATACTTCCGAGACAATAGTACTGACAGGCTGTAGCATCCCTTGAGCATTATGAAATGCTGATAAAGATACAAACATTATACATATGGAACAAAGAAGAAAAAATAGCTGCATTGCAGAACTTCCATGTACATAACTGCAATCCCCAAAACTTCCAATACTACGTATGGTCGTCATTAAAAACATAGTGGCTGATAAATATTAATCAGGTAGGCCTGATTGACAGGCACAGTCCCATTACATGGGTGACCCAGGTATTTATTTTCTTAATTGACTTGCTTAGAGTCATGAAGCAGGTAACATGAAGCTGTGAGAATCAAACCCAGAACTGCTACAAAATATAGGTCAATAGCACATTGTATTAAAACTCTGCACCAAACTGCAAGGCAGAGTTTGTTTTACTACCGCCTAAAGATTTTTTTTTTTTTTTTTTGCAGGAGAGGTTTAACAACCTTCACCCTCCCCAAAACTAGAGGCCTGTAACCTTAAACCCTCCAACTAAGACAAACTAACTTTAAGATCTCCATACCTATGAGTAAAGACAATTCTTCAAATTATCATAGACCTACAGATGAGGGAGGATTTGGCATTCCCTCACTGATACATGGTAAAAGGTTTGATTCTGACCTCTGGTTATTGGCTAGCCTTATAATAGTCTGCAAACTAATATTTGTCTATGGACCCATGAACTTGGAATTAACACATAATAAACTATAATTACACTTTCCAAATTGATATTTTGAGGATTGCAATTCAGTTCCTCTCACGTTCAAATGGATCCCCAAAATGCAAGTGGCAGAAAGTGTGGGAATGGTACTACAAGCTTCCTAAAAGGACTACAGCACACAACCACAGAGATAGGGACACAAGGTAGAAAATAATATACTGCACTTACACAAAGCTGCAGATTAAATGAACCATTTACCAAGATTGTAATTTGTATCTAGAATTTTTTTCTCTTTTGCTAAGCAGATAGAAAGCAATGCATTCTCCATCTTCTCCCCAGCAGCCACAACACATCAGGAAGTGAGAAGTGACAACAGCTGCAACCAATTATTTACATTAATTATAAAATTATGCAAGTTCACTTCAAGATGCTTGGACACATAAAAAGCAGTTCATAGACTTTTTATCCAAGTAACCTCATGTGACCAACACAGGTGAGGCAGAGTCATATCCATTTCTTCGTGTACTACTGTGGCAAATATATACAAAAAGAAAAAAAAAAATTTCAAGGATAGTCTATTACGGAATTAAATAAAGATATTATTTAAAAAAGGAGCAGAGACATGATAGATCATTTTTTTTTCATCCTTGAGAGAACATATTCACCATCTACCATCCATGTCCAACCAGTACTAGCATATGCTTTAGTGTTCCCATTTAAGGATAATCTTAATCCAATGGCCATCTTCCTCTGAGAATAAGGTAACCACAATGAAGTGTGATGAGAAGTGAAATGTGGTAGAAGATGATGGTATACATGACATATCCTGAATTTGTTGCATAGATATTAGTACTAACCTGCAACAAATTCCCCTGTGAATCAGCTGCAATGGAGTGCATGACAAACTAGAAGAAATCCCTAAAGACTTCCAGAAACTAGAGTTGCTCAACCAAAGCAAAAATATTTCAGGGGAAGAACTGTCAGGCAGATTGTCATCAGAAAAAAGCCCCAAGTCAACAAATGTAACACAGTCTTAAATAGAAATACAGTGCAAATGGAGGATGAAATGGTTGTATATGGAAAGTAAGAATTTATGAATTGCCATGAGATGTGGAAAAGGAGTGATCACATTAGGTACTCCCCTGCTTGCCCCATTAAGCCAGCAGTGAAAAAAAAAAAGAAAAAGAAACAGAGCATCTTTACAGCAATGACCCCTGGGATCGTACACTAACCCAAACATGTAGGCCCAGAGATTCCTGAACTTTGTAAACACAAACACCTGAACCAGTTAGTCCATATACACAGGGTCTATATTAGATCACTGAATGCTTAAAAAAGCGAACAGTGATTAATCAACTCTATGTAAGCCAAAGCTTACAATTTTGAACTGTCAGAACAGCGATTTTTTTCCTAGGGAAAAGAAAAAAAAATCGCTGTTCCAACAAAAAATAAATAGATGAATAAAACACTTTAAACATTACATTAAGTGGGGGACTGCCCCCCCCCCACACACCCCTACTTAAATATACCAACTCTGAGACTGCACTACAGTGCCAAAAATGGCAAAGTAACAAAGCGGCCAAGCAAATTATTTCCCAGGGAAAGAATTTGCTTAAAAGCCGCTTCAATATTTTGCCATTTCAGGCTTTTGAGTTTGACCAAGACGCATTCGAAATAAAGCATCTTCAGTCTTCTAATAGGGAACCTATGCACACTATGGGTGCTAACATCCTTGACCTGGTCCTCACAAACACGGGAGGCCATCACAACTCCCTAGTATAATGTCCTCACTGGTCAACTCAGACCATAAAGTTGTCTCCTTTGAAATAAAACCTGGGACCCCAGCTAAGCCTAGCACATACAGGAATTATTCTAAGGCAAATTTCCTACTATGAAGTGACTCCTTGGTAAAATTTCATTCCCCACAAAACCCTGGGAACAGCACTGCTTATGTGGAATTGTTCACGAACCCCCCTGTAGGAATATGTTAATGGCTGCATAGAGACAGCTGTACCAACCTACATGGATTAAATACAGGATAAACTCAAAAAACAAGCCCCCCTGGTGGAATGCCAACATCAATAGGTTGTATAACAAAAGAAAGAAAATCATGGAAAAAATTAGGAAGTGTAATGTCCAGCAAGGTAAAAGCTCCCTCATCAATCTAAAACAGCAACTAAAGAGGTTATTCAAGTCTATCAAAGTCAAATTTGAGGTAAAATGTAGCCTCCCAGGACAAGGACAATCACAAGGCATTCATTGGCTATGTCCATAACCCCAAAGACAATATGCAACAATGTGCAAAACTAAATGAAGGTAAATGAAGCCACCTATACTGAGCCAGAAGATATAGTAAATCTACTGTCCAACAAATTTAGTTCTGATTTTACCTCCCATCTCCCTCCAGACACCTGTCAGGAAATACCCTCAACCATAACTCTCACAACTATCATTAAGGAACAGGTCCTCAATGCACTAGGCCAAATACACTGCATCAATACACCCAGATCATTTTCCTAGAGTACCTCCTTAATAGCATGAAACATAACATATCAGGACCACTACAGTCACTATTTAACCATAGCCTCCAGAGAGGATTAGTGCCAAAGGAATAGAGAATTGCAATTGCAATCCCTCTGGACATAGATGGGCTATATTTGGACTCAAGTCTAACTAGACTCATATGCAAAGTCATGGAAACAATTATCATGGAAATGATAAACAATGACACAGGCAATGTTAGACAAAAGTTTCATTCCATCAAGAGCAGATCATGCCTACTCAACCTGGTAGACTTCTTCAAAAAGGTCAACAAAGCAATTTACAAGGACAAAACAGTGCATACTGCCTACCTAGACCTGGCCAAAGCACTCAGCAGAATACCCCACTAGGGCCTTGTAGACAAACTCACAAAATTAGGCATAACCTCCTATATCACCCACCATATATTCAGCTGCCCCATAGATAGGACCCAAGCAGTTAGGATATGAGAGTCTACCTCCTCAAGGAGGCCAGTCAGTAGTGAAATCCCTCAAGGCTTGATGCAGGGGCTGCTCCTTTTTGGCAACTACTTTTCTGAAGGCAAGACCAGTGTCAAGGGCCTCTGGCTGACAAAGTTTGCAGGCAATTGCAAATTAGAAACAGTCATAGAATCTCCCTAAGAAACATAACTTCTAGGAAGGCCTGACAGACAAACACGCACGCACACGCACACGCACACGCGCACACACACACACACACACACACACACACTAATAACTGGTGCCAGAGCCACTGTCTAAAATTCAGTGCCAAAAAATTCATAATAGTGCCCTTTGGAAAGATGGTTACCACTGGAAATGACCATATTTCGTGACCTTATTTGCCAAACTCCTCCTAAACCAACACAAACAAATAAACCTACTTGGGGTCTACATACCCCCAGGTGACAACCTGCCCACACTAGAATCAATACTACACTGGGCTTCCCAAACCCTTCCCCAAGAAACACTATTACTAGGCGATGTTAACATTGACTAGACCTCAGTTAACTCTCCAACAGCCACCAACCATATCAACCTATATAACTTCACCCAACTCATTCAATCACCTACACAAATCAATAAATACACACAAAGGGAATCTATAGTAGACTGGATCCTCACCAACCAGCCCAACACCATCCAACAATGTGGAACACTACCCATCTCTCTTAGTGACCAGAATCCCACATTTATCCTTAGACATAAACTCAAACCTAGCAAACCTCCTACCCTGCAACAAACTTCCCCACAGAACATTTTTGGAAGCCTTAAAATTTTGTAATTGGTCACCCATCAAAACACTCCCTCTGGACAAAGCTGTTGAATACTTCAACACCACATTTCTAAATATCCTCAACCATTTAGCCCTAATCAGGCCAATTTGAATTTGTGGCAACCCTGCCCCCTGGCTACAGCAAACCACTAGGGCCTTACTCAAAGATAGGGATAAAGCTTGGAGAACCTGGTGCCAATACAAAACACACACAACTAGTCAAGCCTTTCATGAACTCAGGAACAAAGCAGAAAAACAAATTAAGTTAGAAAAATAGAACCACTACATCTCTCTACAAAAGAAACATAACAACCCCCATAAATGCTGGACAGCAATGAAAAAAATCCTCCAGTGTGGAAAAACCACTACACCCCCGCCAAATATAGAGGGTACAAACTTAGACATGGCCACCAGCTTCAATAATTATTTTACCTCCTCTGTACTTAAACTCATTAATGGCACCAATTCCATCACCCCCCCACAACCCCCTAAAACCCAGACTCCACCCCCTTCTCACTCAAACCAATACCAGTATCAACAGTCCAAAAACTCCTAGCTAAACTCAAACCAACCACCCTCGCCGCAGACAACATTCCTGATGAAGACCTACAGCTAGCATCCAGGGCCATACCTACAGCTAGCATCCAGGGCCATAGCTTACCCTATCTCTTTGCTAATAAATAGATCCATCACTGAAAACACTGTCCCATCCTTATTTAAAACCTCATTCATCATTCCCCTTCACAAAGGCGGCTCCTCCTCCGACCTCTCTAACTACCGACCTATAGCAATCCTCTCACCCGTATCAAAGATCCTGGAAAGGTTTATTCAACTCCTCACCTACCTTCTCTGTAACAGCCTACTATCTAATACCCAGCATGGTTTTTGTCCATCCCATAGCACCACCACTGCCCTAACTTCACCAACACAATTAATGCCTACAGGAACCAAGGCAATTTAGTCTCTGCTACCTTCCTCGACTTATCAAAAGCATTTGATACTGTCTCCCATGATAAACTCTTAACCTGCCTCTCTGAACTCTACATCAACAACCCCTCCCTGCTCTGATTCAGTAGTTACCTAGATAACCAGTTTCAGTCTGCCAAATGGCTCACCTCCCTACCCTCCCTCTCCCTGTCACACTTGGAGTACCCCAAGGCTCAATTCTCGGTCCTCTTCTCTTTAACAGCTTTACTAACCAAATCCACCTAACAACCACAAAAGCAGAAATAGTCCAATATGTTGATGACACAGCCCTGATCTGCTCAGCATTCAATCTACAACTCCTCCAGCAAAAAACACAGGAAGCCCTCACAGAGATAGAAAATGGCTAAAAAATGCACAACTAATACTAAACCCAAAGAAAACACAACTTATGTTATTCCTGCCAACAAAGTCTAATGACCTTACATTCCTCATAGTCTCTGCCAACAAAACCCACATCTCCCCCAGTCCCAGAGGCCAAATTACTAGGACTTACTATCGATCAGCAATTAAAAATTTAACAAACATTAAAATTTAACAAACATATCTCTAACTATCTCTAAAGTGCATAAAAAACTAGGGACCCTCTATCGCAGCAAAAGGTACCTAATCTCAATCTCTAGGACTGGCATAGCCAGAACCCATCTCCTATTTACTTTACTCTATGTATCCCCAGTGCTAACAAACCTAAATAAAACTGACCTAAACAAACTGTCCACCTGCTACAACAAAATCGCCAGATTTGCAACCAATTCAAAATCCTGGTCTCACCACTGCCTGTCCCTACATACTTTACAATGGCTTAAATTTCCCACCTTATTACAATACCACCAACTCAGCCTAGCACACCAGATTCTATACTATCCTGAGGAAAACCCTGCCCTATCTGGCCTTCTAAATTTCTACAATTCAAACAGGCAATTGCGATTCAGTAACAAAGCTCCGATTACAAATATGCCTTGTAAAACAGCCATGGGAATCCCTTTTCCCAATGAAGTTGCAAAGACATGGAATAACCTACCTCCCGACCTCAGCCTACAGAACTGTTCCACTTCTTTCAAAAACCTTCTTAAATCTTACCTCCTTTCCAAGCCTCTATGAGTTGCTTTGTGTATAAATTGTATATAGTGTAAATATCTTCTACTATGAAAATGCCTGGCACATATTTTGTACCTATGCTATACCATGAAACTGTTATACTTATTGCACTCCAGCTTTGTATCTTTTATAATTATTAGCTATCCTATAGCATGTTACTCAACTGTCTCTTCCATGTTACTGTATAACCTACTATTAATACTATGTACAACCAGTGTAGTGTCTTACTGTATGGAACTTTTCTCCCCAGGACTCCACTGAAAATGGACACTAGTGGTCCAGCCAGACTATCCTAGTAAACAAATGTTAAATAATAATTAAAATAATAAATATTGATAGTAGTCCCCAAGAGTACACCCAGTGGTAAGGGATTTGGGAACACATGTATACAGTAACCTGGCCTTTGATAATCATGTGTCTAGGATAGTAAGAAAATAATTATATATTGCTCACCTTATAAGCAAAGGTGGCATCCAGGTCCAAAGATGTCATTATTCCACTGTACTTGGCCCTTTTCAGACCAATCATTGAGTGTAACACCCCCTTCAGAATGCATCTGACCAGGTAAATGCAACAACTGGAGTGTCCACAGTGGTTGTTCACAAAAGGAATACAGGGCATAAGCAATATACCTGATGTGGACTACCACAAAGTCTTATCTCTTTATTTGGTCTCCGACAGACTGTTGCAAGATCTTCTCCTCGTCTTCAAAGAATCCTCTGAATGGTCTTTGAAGAACCTGTTGCATATTCACAAAAGAAATCACATCAGAATTACTTCATCTAGGACATAAACCTCATCTGAAACACAAACAGGACATGTTGGATGGACAGGAATATGTCTCAGAGACTACCCCTTCTCTGGAAGAGGCTTTTCATCCATGTGAAGCAGAGTTTTTCCCTAACCTAGTTGAAGTGTAAATTGCACCAATAGCTGGGAACTCAGAGATTTACCAGTAGTCTAGCACCTATGTCTCTAGTAGACACAGGTAGCCTATAAATGTTTGCCCAGATATGTCTAAGTCTATATATACCCTTAAAATAACTCGTAGGGTATTGAAACTTGTAATATAGATTTAGGAAGCATGGCACAGCTAAAAATGCTCCCTGTGGTTATTAGCGCAGTCATCGCCTACGAACCTAAGACCTGGGTCATAAAACAAGTAGACAGATACATACAAACAGAAAATAACCATTGCAAAGTACATTAAACCAAACAGCGGTCGATAGTATGTTAAATTAATAGAACAATATATACATTATAATACTGTTAATGTGTATATTAATATTGTACAGCAATATTAAATTGACATTTTAGAAAGCTACAGGACCCTGTAGGCTGTGACAACAGCTGAAGGGATTATCCCTTATCATGAAAAGCTGTATCACTGGGTACATGTCCCTGTAGTTTTGCTTTCAAGGTCTGTAAGGTTCACTTTTGTTTAACTTTTGATGGCAGGCCATTCCATATGGAAGGGCTGATTTTAGAAAATGCTCTTTCACCTGCAGAGGTTTTAAAGTGCATTTTGACACAGGAGTGAATATCCTCCAGGTTATCCCTGAGTATATAACTTTGCTGTCTTATTTGAAGTTTTGACCTTAAAGGATGACACGGACCTTGATTAATGATTTCTGAAAAACAAAGATCTAAGAAGTAATGCATCTCTGCTATTTACAGGGAGCCTTTCAAACCTTTTAACACATGATGGGCCTGGGCATCTGAAAGCAACGCAAGTCTGTGCACTTTGTTTACAGTCATCTGTAATTTATGCATGTTACCAGATGAATGAAATGTAAGTAATGAGAAACAGGTCTCCATCGTTGGGATAAGATCATTCCTTGCTAGGGGGTGATATGCTTTAGGTGAGACCCAATGGGCTGTTCCGACAGGTTAAGATGGGCTAGGACTCTACAGACTGCTCTACATATATGCTGCGCAGATGAGTAAATGTTAGTGCAGCGTCAAGTGATAAGCAGAGGCAGTTTTACTCAGCTGTGTTTGGTAAAGCATTACCTGTAGTTTGGGACTGCATTGCAGTTCAATTCATTTGTGATATATATATGAAAAGAGCTCTTCAGCAAATAGAAGTGATTAAAGTGTTACAAAAAATTAATTTCTCCTGAAGGCGTTGTCACTGTTATTACTCCGTGTTTTGCTCCTCCCTCTATAGGGGACCCTCTGCTGAGCTGGTTCTTTGAATCATGAGTATGGCATTCTTAAAGATGAGAAATGAATCAGAAAGACCTAAATACAACTACACAGACATAGCACAGCATGCAGCAGGTGTAAATTTCACTGAAATTCACAGTGATGTAAATCTCACATCATGTTTATTGGTCTTAAATTCCTTTATTCATTTTATTTATCCTTTGTTGACTGGGTTAGTCGTAATAGGCTAGTAACCACATTTCAGGGTTGACCCCAAGGTGGTAGTTATACTACTAGTGCAAATTTGACAAGGGCATTGGAGATCTTCTCCTACTCTTTTCGATAGGTGCTGTGGGATCTTTTACATCTGCCTGAGATACCACCAACTCAAGCAGATGGGGCTTTGGTTTTAAGAACAAATGCACAATCAAATGTTTTTCAAAGATTATTACAGCATAATAATAAAGGGTGGCTGCGGTGGTGCAGTGGTTAGTATTGTTGCCTCACAGCAAGAAGTTCTCCGGTTCGATTCTCAGCTGGGGTGCCTTCTGTGTGGAGTCTGCATGTCCTGCGTGGGTTTCCGGCTGTTCCGGTTTCCTTCCACATCCCAAAGACATGCATGCTGTAGGTGGATTGGACACTCTAAATTTGCCCTAGGTGTGAGTGTATGTGTGCCTTCTGTGGAAGGTTGGGCGCTGGGCTGGCAACTCGACACTGTAAAACTCCACTGCCAATCATGAACAGACAGGTGATCCGCTGTGGCGACCCCTAACCAGGAAAAAGCCGAAAGAAGAAGAAGATTACAGCATAATAAACTTGTGTTACACCCTTATGCTTGTACCCACCCTTATGTATACAGAAACATTGCAGAGATGGAGTTAACAGTTATAATAAAGTTGTTTACAACTTGCAGTGCTATCTTTGTCTTGTACAGATAAAGTCAATTTTGAATTTCAGTATTTTAGTAAACATGCAGGAGGACAGCATGCAAGGTAACAAGCAGGGAAAGACTGTCATTCTGGAGGAAGCATGTTGTTACGACTGTCATTCTGGAGGAAGCATGTTGTTACGACTGTCATTCTGGAGGAAGCATGTTGTTACGACTGTCATTCTGGAGGAAGCATGTTGTTACGACTGTCATTCTGGAGGAAGCATGTTGTTACGACTGTCATTCTGGAGGAAGCATGTTGTTACGACTGTCATTCTGGAGGAAGCATGTTGTTACGACTGTCATTCTGGAGGAAGCATGTTGTTACGACTGTCATTCTGGAGGAAGCATGTTGTTACAATTCAACTTTTCACAGTGCCTGTCTTGCTGGCAGTAATATACTGTTTCACTTCAAATGGCGAGCTTAACCACTATTAATAAAGCACTTGGACTCTGTTTCCTTGTGCAAGTGTTAGAAGAAGGGCTTTTTAAACTTAATGAGAGATTCAAGACCCCAGATGGGAGTCTATTCCATAATGTTAAGCCTCATTGAGAGAACGCACATTCTCCAGCAGCTGTTTTATATCAATATCAATTTAATGTAATAGCTTTCTTCTGGGTTCTTAGGGAGTAAATCTGGTCTTGGATGCATAATTTCCATCTCAAAAGTATACAACAGTCATTGTTTAGTACTTTGTGTGAATACCTAAGGAGATAAGTTGACCTTTCAGTGACTGGAGGCCATTTTAGATATCTTGGGAGTGGTGAAACCTGCTGTTGGCAAGGAGGATACATCTGCAATTTTTTTTTTTCTGGGAAATGAAGTCTTTTGGAATTTTGTGCAGAGTAAATGGACATCAAAGGAAGGCCATATTCTAGTTTAGGGCGGAGAATATTTTGGCTAAGGAAAATTGGGCTCAAGGGTAGAGTAAATGAGAGTTTCTATAGCAGCGTTTAACTTGAAATAGTACTCTGTTAGTTGTTTTGTTGATGAGATATGAAAAATTAGATCAAAGTTAAGTCCTAGATATTTGCATTCAGAAACAAGGGGAATAAAGTTTTTGTACTTCATTAGATTCCCATTTGAATAGCTTAGAGAAAGACTGTTGTAGTTTGTTTTGGAGATCAGAGGGCCATTTACTGGCCTGTAACAAAAGGATGTGCGGATGTCATCTACATACAGCATGACATCAAGGAAAGGGAAGTAAATTGTAACATCTCTAATAAATAATGAAAACAGAACGGCACCCAGAATTTAACCTTGTGGCACAACAGTGTTTAGGGTGTCAAGCTATGATAAGAGTTTGATAGTGTGGACTTGTAATCATCTAGTCATCAGGTAATATTAGAACCAGTTGTTAGTACTGTGACAAAAATGAAGAATGTTCCATTTCATAAGAATATTGTGGTGAGAAGTTTCACATGCCTTGGTCATATCTACAGAGATCACAATGCTACATGGCCATATCTTTTTTATCATTGTCTTGCTTACAAGTACTCCCTGATTTGTTTTGCTCATGTTTTGTTTTGAACATTTATATTAATTAAGCAAATAGCATGTCAATTGAATGAAAAGGGAGGGCCAAAGCTTTGGTTTCCTAGCTGTAGTCTATGTGTGTATCTTAGATGCCATTATGTAAAACCTCAAATGGCAGATCATTCATTTATCTGGATAGTGTGTACTTTAGATGCCATTATGTAAAACCTCAAATGGCAGATCATGCATTTATCTGGATAGTGTTTGTTGCAATGCAGGAACATTTTCCCTTTAAAATGGTAAAGTTAAGCCGATCTAGAACATGCCTTTAAATAGTTTTATTACAGGCATTTGGTGCTTATGTGGCCATTTTATATAGAACTCTCTATATTTACATTTTCTATGGGACTAAAGTATTTTAACAAATCAGATACATGGGAACATGTAACCAAATATTACAGGGGTTAATTCAAAAACATATTTCAATTGTCTGAGTATTTATCATTCTGTAAGTAAGAAAAATTGCTCAATTTCCAGTTACACTGCAATCGTTTTTTCAGTTGAATCAGTTTTTATCTACTATAGTTCTGGCCTAGTAAATAGTACATATCAGATATTTGTTATGGTTTATCACGGTTTAATTTGTCCAAGTGTTTTGAGTTTCTAATATCATGACAGGAATGGATCCCATTCCTAAATCAAAGTATGATTAAAATTCTGAAATTAATACTGTTTCAATTTTTGATGTCAGCGAAAAGTGGTCTTTGCAGCATCTGCAATGTGCCCAGAGCTAACTCCTTCTGAAATTCATATGGAGTTACAGGTACTGGTACCATATATAAATATGACTGTAATTTTTTTTTTATAACACCCGTTGTTCCTACTAGAACTGCCTGGATATCTTTATTCTACATTGCTCTTGTTTCTACCTGCAAATTCTGGTATTTTGTGACTTTGTGTCCCTTTGTAATCACTAGGTGTAGCAATTTCAATGATCAATGTTGCTTTTGTCTTCATTTCATGTACTGCTATATCTGGTTTTCTTGCACCTGTTTTTTGCACTTTTGGTAATGGGATAATCCCATATTTATTTATTTATATTTGTTTATCGGGAAATTCTGACTGGACATAGGTCTGTTTTCAGCAGAGGTCCAGGGAAAAAAATCTCCACACAAGCAAAACAAGAAACAAATACAATGCAAGTAAAATCAGCAGCAGGCAAGAGTGTTTGAAAAATCAATTAGATACAAAGAAGATGCAATACATATAAAAAAATAAAATTAAATTCAGAAAATGACAATGTAAGTATAAGTTGACATAGAATGCTCAGAATTATAATATGTAGTTAAGTAAGTTTATAAAAAAATTAAAACAGTGTAAGAAACTTCTCTGTGTGGAAGATTTTCAGTCCATATATTTCTAGTTAATCAATGTATATAATCAGATCAGACAATAGTAGTAGAAGTAGCGAACGTAAACTCGTCAAGTCAAAAAGTAATGATAGAAAATATATAATTCTACAGCATTACTAAGTATTTGAAAGTAATCCAAGCAAGGCAGGCAGTCTGTTTCCAGTCGAAAATCCTTACTAAGTACACAGACAAGCGATCCAAGTAAAACAAAAATAGAGTAATAATTTCCTCACAAGCTTTCTAAATATATATATACTTTTTATCAGGCATGGAAGTGGTTTATTGTGCTATAAAACAAAGTGTTATTGGCACACATGTTAAATTCACATCCCTTCCCTCATCAGTGTGACATTCGAGCTGGTCCTGCCCTACCTAGTGGCTGTCATAATAATATATAGCCCTAATGTACTTTAATGGTACATCTTATTTAATCAAATTATTAAGTAGATTATTAAGTCTATGATTTTATATACAAGGCAATATACTACATGGCTGGAAATATATAAACCTTAGTTCATTTTGCGATCAAAAGTTATATATATATAGCATGTAAAAATCAGTTTCTATTTTCATAACCTATTGTTAACAAAGATCACTTTCATCCTTCTAGACTTCTTCAGGTCTGTGTACAAGAACCCTAAAAACCTATATAATTGTATAATTATTACTATCATTTTGAATAAAGTTGAAAAAAATATATATATGTATGATGGAAACAAAATATATACTTCAATTTCAAATGATTTAAAATGGTATTTAAAACCAATTTGTAGAAAAAAATAAAATAAAATACAATTAGTCATGTAAACAATGTGGCAATTTTTTAAGTTCCAGTGCACTTTTAATTGAACAGTAGTAATTTAGTCCAGGCTTTCTAAAAGAGTTTAGCTTTAATTGCCATATAAGTTCATGTTTCTCCAGAATATTTGGGATGTCTCCTTCAAGATCACCCATGTCTATGCAATCCAGGATCTGGAACTTAAAACCTGTGTGTCTTTTATGAAGAGAAAGGTGTTTGGCTAGTGCATTATTTTTACATCCAGAGCGGATTTCTGACAGATGACATGAAATCCTTCGCTTGAGTTTATTTCCAGTCTTGCCCACATAGAATGCATCACATCCATTGCACTGTGCCCTGTAAATTACTTTTTTAGTGTTACAGTTGCCCCCTGCACTGGTTTTAATGATCTTCTTTAAATAAGGGCAATAAAAACTATCACCTTGATGTATAAATATACAAAATGTACAATTAGTTTCATATCTTTTAGTGCTTTTCTCACGTGGTCTAGGTTTTAATTCAACAAAACTTCTAATATTCCTGGCCTTCCTGTAAACAAATGATGGGGCTTCACCTAAGATGTTAATCAGAAAAGTGTTTCCTGTGACAATGCCCCAGTTTTCTTCAATAATATTTTTGATACTGTGATAATCCAAAGTGTATGTCAGGATGCAGCTATTTTTGCATTTGTTATTCTCTGTGGAATTACTTAACATTTTTCTACTGGGGAGGTTGAGTGAAGGTGCTTCAGTCCTTTTCAGTTCTATAATGGGTTCCAGGATGTTTTTTAACATCTGACTTTCATAGCCTCTCACTAGAAAATCATTCTCTAAGTTGTTCAGGTTTCTCAAAAATGGTTTCCATCTCTGTGGTAATTCAAGCTAATCTATAGCCTTGGGATTTCACTACATTTGTTTTTTGTAGGATGTAGACTTTTACTGTGGAGTAATAAGTTACCCCTTGTTGGTTTTCTGAATAGATCAGTGATAATTCTGTTATTGTTCTTGTCCTTGGAAATCTGCATATCTAAGAAAGTGGTTGAAGTACAGCTATGGGAAGAGGTAAACTTCAGTAATAACAATACTAACTAATTATACAATTATATAGGTTTTTAGGGTTCTTGTACATAGACCTGAAGAAGTCTAGAAGGATGAAAGCGATCTTTGTTAACAATAAGTTATGAAAATAGAAACTGATTTTTACATGCAAAATGTATATGTATATATTTATATATAATTTTTGATCGCAAAATGAACTAAGGTTTATATATTTCCAGCCATGTAATATATTGCCTTGTATATAAAATCACAGACTTAATAATCTACTTAATAATTTGGTTAAATAAGATGTACCATTAAAGTACATTAGGGCTATATATTATTATGACAGCTACTAGGTAGGGCAGGACCAGCTCGAATGTCACACTGATGGGGGAAGGGATTTGAATTTAACATGTGTGCCAATAACACTGTTTTACAGCACAATAAACCACTCCCATGCCTGATAAAAAGTATATATATATATTTAGAAAGCTTGTGAGGAAATTATTAATCTATTTTTGTTTTACTTGGATCGCTTGTCTGTGTACTTAATAAAGGATTTTTGACTGGAAACAGACTGCCTGCCTTGCTTGGATTACTTTCGAATACTTAGTAATGCTGTAGAATTATATATTTTCTATTATAGTTTTTTGACTTGACGAATTTACATTTGCTACTTCTACTACTATTGTCTGATCTGATTATATACAGTGATTAACTAGAAATATATGGACTGAAAATCTTCCACACAGAGAAGTTTCTTACACTGCTTTGTTTTTAGACCCACTACACTTTAGTGGGTTGTTTTGAGACTTCGGGGATACAACGGAGATTACTTGTTTATTATAAAAAAAATGAAAACAAACCATTACACCTGCAAACTGTTTGCTGTCAGTTGTAGCCAAGAACACTAACAAATGTGTAGTTGATAAACATCATAAGGTGATATAAGCAAGAGGGATAGAGGAAAAAGGGGATAAGGGGGAAGATATAATGGTCAGGTAAAGGCAGGCAGGGTGGCTAAAGAAGGGGAAGGGAGGAGGGGAGGTAATAGAGGAAGAGAGTCTTAGGATTGGAACAAGGACATAACCAGTGGCGTTGTGTGTTTAGTTTGGCTTTGAAATGATTGGATGAGGGTAAGATGGTAATTGGGGGGGGGGGTATTCCATAATTTAGATATTGTAGAGAAAAGAGCTTCTCCGGCTGAGTTCTTAGCTTTGGTAACATGGAGTGGGTTTTTGTTGCTGGATCATAGTGATCTAGTAGTATAGTAGGGCTGGAAAAGGTTTTGAAGAGAAGGGACGTTTTGAGGATGGTTTACTAATTTGTGATTGAGGAAAAGTTGATGGAGTCAGAGAAGTTGTGGGAGTTGGAGCCAATTGAGTTCTCTAAGAGAGTTACAGTGATGACTGCGGTAGTAAGATCCAGTGGCAAATTTGGCTATTTTGTTGTAGCAGGCCTTTAGCTTGTTTAGGTCAGTTTGTCTAAAGATGTCATATGATATAAAATTCACCATTTTCTGTAATGCTATGTAGTTCATGTTTCCTATGTTTCTTAGCTACATCTGTGTTGTAATGTTTGCACAATACCCAGTGCAACAAACTTGCTACATTATTGTCTCTTTCAGTGTACAGATCTTCCATCATGATTGCATCATACCCAGAAATGAGATATGCAACTTTCTAATTCTGTTTTGCAGAACCTACATTTGTTTCTCCCACTTGCTCTATAGACTTTATAAAGCAATGTGTATGAAGTCTTCTGTCTTGTACAGTCACAGTTACTCTTTCATCTTTTGGTTTCATTTCATTTTTCCTTAGCTATTCTTGTATCAATTCTTGGTTAATGTAAGGTAAGATCTCTATACTTGCCACTATATTTATTGACTTTCCATTTTTGCATTCACATCTGATCCTTTTATTTATATTGTTTTTGTTCATCTCCATTGCTGTCTGAGTTTTATCTAATTCTGGTTTGATTTTCATTCATGCTTTATTCTGAAATGATTCTTCTTTAGAAATATTCCTCCATGGTCTTACTAAGCAAAGATATCATCTAAGACTTCTTTTCTTTGTGTTTTAGAACTTTCACTATGTATACAGTCGCACATCTCCAGACCTCTACAAGTAGTTAATTTTGAGGTGGCCCCTATCTCCTTCAGAGCAAAGGAAGTATAGTCCTGCAATGTACTGGATTTTCTATATCACATGATAGGCATGAAGAATTTCCCCAGTCTTCTCGTCTAACTGATTCAGTGCTGTTGGATGCCAGTCAGACACCTTAAATCTGCAAGTTAGAACAGTAAATGAATTTAAACTTGGACTTTATTCCTAGATGTCAAAACAGTTTTAAGTATTACCTTTAATATCTTCCGAAGTATTCTACATGAGCTTTATTCTAGTTTGTTCATGTTTTATTGATGACCTTTCATCTCTTCCCAAATATTTATAAATTCCTTCTTTATCGTGTTCCTTTATATGGCATTCCTCTTCCACATTGATATTTTGTTGGTGCCGCAGTTTTCCTTTTATAAATGTTGCTTCTGCACATTTATCAAGATCAAATGTTATTCTTATATTATCTGAAAAATGTATTAACTATTTGAAGTTGTGCTTTCAGGTCTTTATCGGATGAACTATAACATTTTAAATCATCTATAAAACATAGATGAGATGCCTTTAGACAAAGCTGGTTTCTAGAAGCTAAACAATAACGTACAGCAATCACAGCATAACCTATTAAATATGCAGCATAAGGGCAACACAAAACCGCAGCAGTGAAAAGGAATCCCACTTAATTTGTATCCCTGGGATAATAATTTGCTCTTTGTTCCTTGTCATGGCTTAGCTGCAAAGAGCTTTGCCTCTGGTTCATAGTCGCTGCGGTATATTTTTTCAGTGTAGGTTGTATCCTACATATTAGTAAGCATTCTATTATCCATGAAATGTGGGATGCTGTCAAATATTTCTTTTTGTAGTCTATCCATGCCATTCTTAGATTATCCTCCTTTTTACAACTCTATAATTACGGCTTTGTTTAGCAACAAATTATTTTTTTATTACATTTTTGTTCTATTGACATAATTTAATTTTTTTTTCAAGTGACTATAAATTCTGTCTGCTTCAATCCAAGGGTATAATCTGAATATTTTTAGAAATCAAGTTATTGATCTATAATTGTTAAAATGGCTTGTGGGTTCACTTTTAAAGATGAGTATCATTCTTTCTGTTGTTAACAAGGTCAGTGTCTGTTCAGGATATATGTGATTCTTACTGAAGGTAATATAAAATATTTGTGTAAAGATGTTAATATGTTCAGGCAGGAGTTAGGTACTGCATCTTGGCCAGTGGCTTTCCACATAGGAGCTTTTCTTTGTTTTGGTTCAATTTCACTGGTCGTTACTTCATCCATTTCATATCCCCTGCATTAGAGCTCCTCGAGGTGGTGCAGCGGTAGCATTGTTGCCTCACAGCAAGAGGTTCTCCCATTCGATTCTCAGCTGGAGTGCAGGGAGTGCCTTTCGATTCTCAGCTGGAGTGTAGGGAGTGCCTTCTGTGTGGAGTCTGCATGTCCTCCCCGCGGTTTGATGGTCATTCGAAAGACATGCGTAAATGGGTGTGCCTTTGCTGAAGGTTGAACGTTGAGCTGGCACCTCGGCATTCGTGAAAATCTACTGCCAATCATTAGCGGACCAGAGTTCTGCTGTGGCAACCCCTAACCGGGAAAAGCCGAAAGACAACAACAACAACGGTTTCATTTACTCTATCCATTCAGCATCTTTGTTATAGAGATTCATAGGTTCATAGATTAGTATGAGGCTAACTGTCCTTGTAGCCATTTTAAACCTGGCCAATTAACCCATGTGAGAATCAAAACCTGCACCTTGTGTCTATAAGGCAAATATCTTAACTATTATGCCAAATAAGTCTTCTTAAATACTTCACTAAAATGTACCTATTTCTTCTTTTTTGGTGGAGTTTCTGTTCCTTTTACTTCACATCCTAATTCCTTATAAAACCTTTTTGAGACATTACTGAATTGCTTGTTTTATACTTTTCCTTTATATTGATCTGTATATCTTCTATGTTTTTCTGTTTGTGCTGACATTTTTAGTTCATTATTGGAAATAGTATTGGATAGATCCTGGTCTGTTTTGATGTTGTAAATTGTTTTTAACACTTCTGTCTTTCTAAGAATTTTGATCCCATTTCTGCCCAACCACCCTTAACATAACTTTACATAACTTTACAAACCTTATTTTGGTTTACAAAGCATCAGTCAGGATGCACTAAAATTCCTTCCCCTTGATGAGGCTATCGAGTTTTTCAACTCAACATTTCTTAGGATCCTAAACAATTTAGCCTCACTCTGTCAAAAGAGAGTAAAACTAATCATGCCAGCTGGCTTACAAAATCCAATCAACTACTCATGACTGCCAAGGACAAAGCATGGAAATCATAGCAAAAGCAACATTCCCTCAGCTCTCAGCTCTGAAGTCAAGCAAAGCTCTTAATCATCAAAAATAAAAAAAGCACTACCTTAGTCTACAAAACCAACATAAACAAAACCCAGAAAAATACTGAAGTTCCATCAATTCCTTACTTAACCCAGGTTCAAATAATAATCCTTGTTTAAATCCAGATAAAACACCCACTGAAATAGCTTTGCTCTTTAACTCATATTTCATTAATACCATAGCTAACCTTATCACCACCTTTCTATAACTACCCCTTTCAGATCCAGCTTCACAAAATACCTCTATTTCCTCATTAACCTGCTTTTGTCTCTCATCTGTACCTACTGTCACTATAACGAAACTGCTTCTTAAACTCAAATCTGGCACCAATGCCCCTGACAACCTACCTTCAGAAATCCTACACATATCAGCCACCTCTATTGCCTTCCCCATAAGCATACTTCTTAACAGATCAATTTAGGAATCCCATGTACCTTCAATCTGGAAAAAAAACATATATTCTCCCTGTCCATAATGGCAGCAATAATCCTGACATTTCCAACTTTTGACCTATTGCTATCCTCTCACCCATCTGTAAGATCTTAGAAAAATGCAGTCACACTCAACTACTCAATTATCTGCCTCAAAACCAAACCGGTTCTCCTACTCAGCATGCTTTTAGGCCTGGTCACACTACTACTACATCTCTACTATCCTTCATGGATACAGTTAATTTAGCCTGAGGTGCTGGAAAAATAGTTTCTTCACTCTTTCTTGACCTCTCTAAGACCTTCGATACGGTCTCCCACCCCCCTCTTCTTCCTAAACTCTCTAACATAAGCATCTGTCCCCAGCCCCTTACTGGTTCTCAAACTACCTCACAAATAGGCAATAGTCTACCAAGTGGCAACATTCCTTCTCTTCATTCCTTAACACAACCACAGATGTTCCTCAGGATCCATACTTGAGCCCCTTCTGTTTAACATTTTTCTCAACAGCTTCACACTACTCTTACTCAAGGTACTGTGATCCAATATGCAGATGACTCTACTATTATCTGCACTGCCAAGTCCACATCAGAACTACAGCAACTTACTCAAAGTACCCTCACTTCTACCAAAGCTCAGAAGTCCGATAATCATCTCACCCTGACTCAACAAAACTTAACTTGTGCTATTTACCTCTAAAAAACCACCACGCTAAACAAGAATGAATTCACTATTAACTCTCAAAATAACGCTATCATTGAAGTTGTTCCAAATACAAAACTACTACGTGACATCATAGATGAAACCTAACATCTAACCTTCATATTCACAGCAGCATTAAAAAACATGAAAAACTGGGCATACTCTATAGCCACAAATGCTTCCTCAATCACTCCACAAAACTGTTCCTAGCTTCCTTTCTGCTACCATCTCTTCTATATGGTGCCCCTCTTCTCACCAACATCCAGTCCTCTCCAAAATCCAAACTTGACTCATGCCACAATAAAACTGCTAAATTTGTAACCAATGCAAAATATACATCTCACTACTGTTCCTCATTATGCCTACTAAATTGGCTAGAACCCCCACATTATGTCACATATCTACAATTAACCACTGCACACAAATTTATATACAACCCATCAAATTACCCCACCCTTTCTTCTCTACTTATACAGCACCATCCAAAAAGACCTCTCCAATCTGAACACCAATTTCTCCTGAATTTAGAAAAGCTAAACCTCTCAGCAGGCCATCCCTGCTACTCCTTTACTATTGCAAAACTATGGAATTCCCTCCCACCATCCATTAGGACTACCAGTGATATAGCTATCTTTAAAATGTCCCTGAGATAACACCTTTTCTCTTTTTAATTTCTCCAAAGCTTTTGGTTTTCTAATACCATGATAGGAATGGACCCCATTCCTAAGTCAAAGTATGATTAAAGTTCATGAAATTAGTATTGTTTCAGTCTTTGATGTCAGCCAGAAGTGCTCTTTGCAGCACCCACAATGTGCCCAATAATGACTCATTCTGCAATTCGTACAGAGTTACATGTATTGGTAACATATCTAAATATGATTGTAGATTATTTTTTATAAGACCCGTTGCTCCTACTACTATTGGAACTGCCTGGGCATCTTTCTTCCGCATTGCTGTCATTTCTGCCTGCAGACCCTGATATTTTATGACTTTGTCTCTCTCTCTCTCTCTCTGTATGCAAGACACTGTAGTCACTGTGTGTGCAAGACTTTGTCTCTCTCTCTCTCTCTCTCTCTCTCTCTGTATGCAAGACACTGTAGTCACTGTGTGTGCAAGACACTGTAGTCACTGTGTGTGGCGATTTCAATGATCAATGCTACTTTTGTCTTCTTTTCATGGACCACTATATCCAGTTTTATAGCATCTATCTTTTGAACTATTGGCAATGGGTGATCACATTTGATGTAAACTTTATCATTTTCTATGATGCTTTCTGACTCATGTTTCCCGTGTTTTTCAGCCACTTCAGTACCATAATGTTTGCACAATCCCCAGTGCAACAGTCTTGCCACATTAGTATGCCTTTCGGTATACAGTCTCTCTGCCATTAGTATGTCACGACCATCAACTAGGTGTGTGACTGTTTCCAGTTCGGTTTTACAAAACCTACATTGGTCTGTTTCTCCCACATGTTCAATGGACTTTGTAAACCAGTATGTACGTAGCCCACTATCTTGGGCCACCAATATTGAACTTTCATCTCTTGGTTTGAATTTGCCTCTCCTTAACCATTCCTGTGTTTGTTCCTGATCAACATGAGGTTCTTCCAGACGTTTGCTATTACTTGCAACTATATTTATGCATTTTCCACTTTTCTTGCCTTCTCATCTGGTTCTTCACCTTATATTCTTTCTTTTGTTTTTTGGCACATTCAGTTGATGCATGACTTTTATCTACATCTGGTTTGATTTCCATTCCTGCTCGATGCCAATACTTCTGCTAGATTCAGCAGAGAAGTCATCTTGGATTTATTCTCCTCAGGTTTCACTACATTTGGGTCTTGTGAGGTCAATAGATATGTGTGGAGTTCCATGATTGCAGATCTATACATGTAATCAATTTCAAGGAGGCCCATCCCTCCTTTGGAATGAGGAATAGTTAATCTTGGTATGCACTGATTTTTATAAATCATTTGGTGAGCATGAAAACATCCTTCTTGTTTTCCTGTCTAATCTAGCCAACACATTTTGAGGCCAGTCAGTCACTTCAAAACTGTAAGGTAGGATAGGAAGAGGAAATTGCTTTATAGCTTGGATTTTGTTCCTGGATGTCAATGCTATTTTCAGAATTCATTTACATCTTCTAAAGTATTCCTTACTAAGTTTTGTTCACAGTTGTTCATATTTTATTGTTGATCCTTCATCAGTTCCCAAATATTTATACACTCACTCTTGCTCAAGTTCTTTTATATCACATTCTTGTCCCAAACTGATGATTTCTTGGTGTTGCAGTTTTCCTGCTTTAAAGGTTGCTTTTGCACATTTATCAAGACCAAATGACATTCTTACATCATCTGAAAAAGTTTTGACAACTTGCAGTTGTGTTGTCAGTTCCTCATCTGATGAGCTATACAGTTTTAAATCATCGACAAAGAGAATATAAAAAGTCTTTACACTTATAGTCATGGCTTAATTGCAAAGTGATCTGCCTTGTTTCATGTTCACTGTAATGTCAATTAGTGTAGGGTGCATCTTATACATTTTTAAGCACTCTTATCCATGAATATGGGATACTATCAAATGCTTTTATTATAGTCAATCCATGCCATACTTAGGTTCTTTCCCTTTTTACAGTTCTCCACTATGACTTTATTTAACAACAAATGGTCCTTTGTTCATATGACTTTCTTTTCTTACCCTTTTGTTCTACTGCCATAACTGAGTTTTCCTCTAAATTACTATAAACTTTGTCTGCATCAATTCCAGTATTTTGTTTATAAGTCATTGAAAGTTTATTGGTCTAGTAGTTTTTGGGGTAGCTTTCAGGTTCACTCTTAAGCAGAAGCATTGTTTTTCCTGTTGTTATCCAGGTTGGTGTCTTTTCAGGATGCTCATATAAATAGTTTTTACTCATAGCCAAATCTTTATGCAAAGATGTTAATACTTTTTTAACCAGAAGTTAGGTACTGCATCTGGCCCCTGGGGTTTTCAAATTAGAGGCTTTTCTTAACTTTGTTTCAATCTCTCTGGCTGTTACTTCATCCTATTTCATATCCTGTACCTTTAAACTTCTTATTCTTTCTTTTACGTCTTCTATCCATGTAGCATCTTTGTTATGTTCCACAGGATCTTCATAAATACTTCTCCAAATTGTATCTATTTCTTCTTTTTTTTTTTGGTGGTCTTTCAATTCCTTTTACCTTGTTTCCCAATTCTCTGTAAAACTTTTTTGAGTCATCAATAAATTGCTTATCTTGTACTTTTCCTTTATATTTATCTGCATATCTTAAGTTTTTCCACCTGTGCTGAGATTTTTAGCTTGTTATTTGAGATAGAACAGACCAGGATCTATCATGCACTAATACTGCACATTGTTTTATCACGTCTATCTTTCTTAGTATTTTTGTTGATCTCTTCCCTCTTCTATACTCTTCTAATAGTGGGCTACGTACATACTGGAAACAGTCACACACCTAGTTGATGGTCGTGACATACTAATGGCAGAGAGACTGTATACTGAAAGGCATACTAATGTGGCACTTCTTGTCTTAACTGCTTTATAGTTTTCTCTATTCGATACTTCCGTGATAGTATTCAATTTCTCCCCTTCCTTTCCCTCACTACTCTGTGTTCTTGTGGTAGACCTTTATCAGTTATTAATTTAGCTGCACAGTAATATATCCTGTTTACTTCTGTTATATCACATGGATCTCTATGAACAGTCTTAACTACTGTGTTCATTTTTTTTTATCAAACTTCTGAGTTTGGGTTTTATTGACCTTCTACAGTCCATTTCTTTCATTGATCTTAATATGTCTATCTGTCTCTAACCTTTCCTCTCTATGGCATTGCACATGCCAAAACAGCACTTCACAAAACCTGACTAGCTCCTCTTTACTACCACACCTTCACTTATCACTACTCTGACATATCTATTTCTACCTCAAAACACTTAATTTCTGTGCTGGTTCTGTCTGCTCTGCTTGACTTCCTATATTCAACCTTATAACTTCTTAAGTGTAAATTACTCAGACTCAGATACTCACATATGTACCTTACTTATCCTGACTTGATATATTCTAAGTTTGTAATCCAGACTTGTTATATTCTAAGTTTGTAATCCATTCTATCCTTGATAGGGTACTCTAATAATGTATTTTGACTTTAAATTGTCAACCGCAACCATTCTATTTTTGTACCAATCATGCTGATCTTTTGTATTGTATTGTATGTTGTGCATTGTAAATTGTCCGTTATGTATTGTTCATTTTAATGTGGAGGTTTTCTCCCCGGACCTCCACTGAAAATGGGCTCACTATGGCCCAGTGGACCATCCCGGTAAACAAAAGCAAATAAATAAATAAGCTGATGATGTGTTCCGTTTTCTGTATTTTTCCGACAGTGATATGCCTTGTTATAATCATTTTATAGTTTTTCACTGTGTTGCTCTGCTTATTCCCCTCCTTGTCCTTGTCATTCTACACATTTGTGATCATGCTTTATCCATTGCTAGTTTAGCTGCAGAATAGTATATCCTATTTATTTCTGTTATAGCACATGACGTTCTCTTAATAGTCCTGGTTAGTGCGTTTATCTGTGTTACCAGTCTTCCAACATTCTGGGGTTTATTTACTTTCTGTTTCAACTGTCGTAACATTTGATTATCCATCTCTGTATCAAACAGGTCTTCCCTTAGATCATTTTCTTCTAGACTGAGAACATCTTCTTTACTTTCTGTTCACACTGAGTATACTAAAGAAGGTTCCAGAATGTTGTCCTGTGACATATAATCTTCAGATGTATCCTGCTTCATCTATTGATCCTCCATATAGGTTCATAGCTTAATAGCTAAGTATTAGGTAGCTGTCCTTACAATCCATTTTAAACCTAATCAATTTCCCTTTGGGTGCTCAAAATAACCTATCCCATTTGGTTTCTTACTGGCTTCGCCCAGCTGTTTTTGATAATTATATGTTATATCTCACCCATTGATCTATCATGCTACAATATGACTTTTGTCAGGGTTTGGCACCGTTTCCTGCGCCTCCTCTTGCCGTACAACTTCAACTTGCCTTTTGTAGGGGTCTCCTACAAAGCATCACCCTGTAACAAATCATCTCCAGACTCAGGTCCTTCTACCTCCTACTCCTTTATGTGGACAATCATTGTTCCATCATGTTCCAACACTACCGGTGTTGGAGTTTCCACACAAAACCCTTCACTTTGCAGCTAGTCTATCATTTCAATTTCTATTTGTTTTTTTTACTTACAAATCTTTCTTTCTACATTACTCCCTTGTGATCTTATTTTTGCATTGTGAAAATTTCCATATCCAGATGTCTTTGTCTGCATTCCTCTTCAAATATGTTTGGCGCTGTACAGCTGTACTTCTAGTATCGATTAGTTTCGCTTTCTTCTTTCTATATATATATCGCATCATATTAGATCTATTTTTCATTCCCATGTCCATGTTTTCTATACTGTTCAGACAACTTTGTTTTTTGTTCTTTATAGTTTCACACTTCCTCTGTCACTTTTCTTTCCAGAAGGCCCAGTATTAATTTGCCTATTTAATATTTTTTTAATGATCTGTTGTATTAAAGAACAGAATTTTTTGTTTGTAGCTTTTGTCAAGTTTGTCGTGTGTAAGTACTTTTCTTTTATCCAATCAGTCCAGTTTGTCATCTTTATGACTCCTTCTTGGCCTAACAGTTTTTGAGTTTTTGTGGACTACTTACTCTCCCTGAACCTGGCCTATCCCCGTGGTAGTAATGTTTCTGTGTCTGGAGGATTCTACACTGCCTTTTCTCCAGTCAATATATCAATGTCATCTTGGTGAGATTTTGTGAAAACAGGGTCTACCATGTGAAGGTAGTCATGAAGATTTGAGGATGAATTCAGTTCTAACAGTGCTTCTCTCCTTTTCTGCTGATTTTATCTCTCCATTTGGACCCCTCGGTAGTTCAATGCCAGAGTTTTCATAGTGTTTCAAATTTCAGCACACTGTGCTTTATAGAGTATGCAGTATAAAAATATGTCTTGACACTTTTTTTTTGTATATTCTGCTATCAGTACCTGATATTCTCAGTAAATTCTACAGGTTGCGATGTATAAAGTGAGGCCCATAGAAGAGCATGGTCATGTGACTAACTACAAATTATATCAGGAATTGTTTTAGATAGGCATCTTTAGCTGTGGGTTCTCCACAACTGGTAACACAGCCTAGAGTCATAATACTTCCAGATGGATAATCTGGTGGTTAGAAGCATCCAACTGGAAATTTTATAATAGAACTGCAGCAGAAGTTAGCCTAGCTACATTAGCTAATGAAGTAAAGAACTGTGTCTGCTACACAAATTTTTATTGGAGAAGAGCTCCTGAATTATTAAGTCCTGATTTTCAGACAAGCACAGTGTACCTGCACTGTAGTAGATTAGAGGGGCTTGCTGAATGAAGCAGATTGAAGTTAAATATGGATGAAACAGGCAATGGACAGTGCTGGCAGGCAAAGACAAAGGCCACACAAAACAGATGAGTAGTGTTAAAATGCATTGCAGCACAATATCAGCATAATGAAGTAATAGTACCACTACAGCATGCAGGGTCAGCATGCATGACAACATTTACAAAATCGCTGCATTCTTCCAGATGCAGTAGGAGTGGCTGCAGAGTGCTAAGTGGGGTGGGGTAAAGGAGAACACAGTCTCAGGAGTAAGGTGTCCAGGGAAGGGGAGAGTGATTGGCAGGTGCCTTTGGTGTAGAAGTACAAAATCAGCATTTCATATTCCATCTGTAGGTTCATAAGTACTTACTAGACTACTGACCTGTGAGGATCTGAAAAAGCCTATCCTTACATTCCCATGATAGTTTTTAGCCCTCATATTTTGCATACATATAATCCAGAGGTGGGCAGAACAAGGAAATGTTGGGACATTACTTGCTGCCCTATCCATGAGGGACATAGGTGCTAAACCAGGGGTAAACTTCCAGTTCCCATCCAGTCGTTTAAATTATGTTTGAATGGAATGAGATAATTAGTTCATTCACTGTGGAGTACAAGACAGCTCCATTGAAGAGATAATCTCTGCATTACTCACCTGTCCCTCCACCATGTTCCTTTTATGCTGCAAAAGAGATTGAGATCCCATCAGTGGGTGTTTATGGCACCAATGGACTTGCCAATTTGTAAAAGGTCTGGCAAGATAGGGTCTGTTAGGGCACTGTATGCAAAGCAGAGGTTGCATCTTAGTAACCTGTATGACACTGAGAAAAGGAAAAAGAAATTGAGATGGCCTGCGTGGTTTGAAATTTAGGCCCTTGATTTTGTTTTTTTTTTCTTTTGCTTTTTAGTGAGAAAGTATTGTGGCTGCTCCAGTAGTAACAAATGTTTGGACAGGAGCTTATCAAATGGAGCATCATATTCAATGATGAACTTGTTGATAGCAGAGTGCAGTAAAATTATTACATCCCTAGATCTGGACACCATACCTTTAGATAGAATAATTACATCCCTGGACAGCATACCTTTAGATAGAATTATTATATCCCTGGACCTGGACATCATACCTTTAGAAAGAGTACTTACATCCCTGCACCTGGACACCATACCTTTAGATAGAATGATTACATCCCTAGACCTGGACAGCATACCTTTAGACAGAATGATTACATCCCTGGATCTGGACACCATACCTTTATATAGAATGATTACATTCCTGCATCTGGACACCATACCTTTAGCTAGCACCATACCTTTATATAGAATGATTACATTCCTGCATCTGGACACCATACCTTTAGCTAGAATTATTACATCCTTGGACCTGGGCACCATACCTTTAGATAGAATGATTACATCCCTAGACCTGGACAGCATACCTTTAGATAGAATGATTACATCCCTGGACCTGGGCACCATACCTTTAGATAGAATTATTACATTCCTGCACCTGGACACCATACCTTTAGATAGAATGATTACATCCCTGCACCTGGACACCATACATTTAGATCGAATGATTACATCCTTGGACCTAGACACCATACCTTTAGATAGAATAATTACATCCCTGGACCTGGAGACTATACCTTTAGATAGAATGATTACAAGCCTGGACCTAGAGACCATACTTTAGATAGAATTATTACATCCCTGGATCTGGACACCATACCTTTAGATAGAATAATTACATCCCTGGACATCATAACTTTAGAGAGATTTATTACTTCCCTGGACCTGGACACCATACGTTTAGATCAAATGACTACATCCTTGGACCTGGAGATTTATTACATCCCTGGACCTGGACACCATACGTTTAGATCAAATGAGTACATCCTTGGACCTGGAGATTTATTACATCCCTGGACCTGGACACCATACGTTTAGATCAAATGAGTACATCCTTGGACCTGGGCACCATATGTTTCGATCGAATGATTACATCCTTGGACATGGACAACAAACCTTTAGATAGAATACTTACATCCCTGGACCTGGACACAATACCTTTAGATAGAATAATTACGTCCCTGGACCTGGAGAGTATACCCTTAGATAGAATGATTATATCCCATGACCTGGAGACCATACCTTTAGATTGAATGATTACATCCCTGGACCTGGAGACCATACCTTTAGATAGAATGATTACATCCCTGGACCTGGATATCATACCTTTTACATCCTTGGACGTGGACATCATACATTTAGATTGAATGATTACATCCTTGGACCTAGACACCATACCTTTAAATAGAATGATTACATCCCTGGGCCTGGACACCATACCTTTATGCAGAATAATTACATCCCTGGACCTGGACACCATACATTTAGATCGAATGATTACATCCTGGGACCTAGACACCATACTTTTAGATAGAATAATTATATCACTGGACCCCATATCTTTAGATAGAATTATTACATCCTTGGACCTGGACACCATACATTTAGATCAAATGGATTACATCCCTGGGCCTGGACACCATATCTTTAGCTAGAATGATTACATCCCTGGACCTATCCCTGGACCTGGACACCATATCTTTAGGTAGAATAATTACATCCCTGGACCTGGACACCATATCTTTAGGTAGAATAATTACATCCCTGGACCTGGACACCATGTCTTTAGATAGAATGATTACATCCCTGCACCTGGACACCATACATTTAGATCGAATGATTACATCCTTGGACCTAGACACCATACCTTTAGATAGAATAATTACATCCCTGGACCTGGACACTATATCTTTAGATAGAATTATTACATCCTTGGACCTGGACACCATATCTTTAGCTAGAATAAATTACATCCCTGGACCTGGACATCATATCTTTAGATATAATAATTACATCCCTGGACCTGGACACCATATCTTTAGATAGAATGATTACATCCCTGGACCTGGACACCATATCTTTAGATAGAATGATTACATCCCTGGACCTGGACACCATATCTTTAGATAGAATTATTACATCCCTGGACCTGGACACCATATCTTTAGGTAGAATGATTACATCCCTGGACCTGGACACCATACCTTTAGATAGAATAATTACATCCCTGGACCTGGACACCATACCTTTAGATAGAATAATTACATCCCTGGACCTGGACACCATACCTTTAGATAGAATAATTACATCCCTGGACCTGGACACCATATAGTTAGATATAAGCTGTGTGATGAAAAAAGTCTTCCTTACAGTAGTGGATGTATGGTGATCAAAGGTTAGTTCACCATCCACTTAAGTTCTGATATCCCTGACTACGGGGTCAACTTTTAAGGCTTTGTTGTCAATGTGATAGTTACTAGGGAAGTCATGGTTGTAGAAAGATACAATTATACATTTCTGTGGTTTTGACACCAGCTATTGGTTTAGAAAAGGCTGTCTCTTCATGGACTTTTGTGTCTCTTGGGGAGTTTATAATGGCACCGACCTTACAGTCATATACACACATGGTCAGTCATAAACCCTTATCATTTGCTTTGACTTCCAACAAGAAAATGCAAAAGAAGAATGGCCCAAGGACTGACCCCTAGAGAACACTACTAGTGACAGATCTTTTGGTGGAGGTAGAGCTAAGCACCCTAATTTCTTGGATCCTATTTATGATCTGATTTGCTGTCCAATGAGGTACATAGGAGTTGATCTACAGTTGAGAAAGTTTATCTATAATACCCAAGTGTGGGATAGTGTCAAATGCCTTTGAGGCTTCTCTGAAGCATTAGGTCAAAGTGTGTGTGTGTGTGTAAGTGTGTGTGTGTGTGTGTTACAGTTTTAGCAAGCAACCTGCTACAGTTGTAAGATGGGAGAAGAGTTTTTTTTTTGACTCCTCACCTTTTTTTACCTTTTGTTTATTTGATGCACAGCTGGGATCCTGCAGAATGACAGATGATTTAACTGTGGCTCTGGGCAACTACATGCATTGTTGCTACAGCCAGGGACATGAAGCATTTGAAAGATAAGGAAGGAGAGCTATTTTTTTTTATTTATCCTTTTTTGATCAGGTTATTCCCACTAGGCTACTGGCCTTCTTTCAGGGGAGATCCCAAGGAGGTATTTTAACTGCTAGGGAATATTTGGCCAGGATATTGGAAAACTTCCCCTACTCTTTTTGATACGTCATAGGATCCTAGAAAGTTAGTAGGCTATTGGCCCTGAGGCCGTTATAAGCCTAGTAAATAGTTTAGTCCATGTTTAGACAAGTCAGCACCCAAAGCCACTGTCCAGCAGGGACACAGGTGTAATCCCAGGGGTGTACTTTCTGTTTCCCATCCAGTTATCCATGTTGCACTTGAAAAGGAATAATGAGGTGCTCCGCTTGATGTGGAGAGGGAGTCGATTCCACAAATGGGAGAGAATCTGACACAAATCTGTCCTGCCAACAAGTCCTATTGATGTTACAGACCAGGTTGAGGTCGCGTGTGCGGGTTACTTGAGTGGAGCTTGACATCCGAATATGCAGCAGTCTCATCAAGGTGGGGTCTGAGATTGCTTTGCATGCCAGAGAGAGGTCACCTCTGAGGAGTCTGTATGAAAATGATTAGACGGGCAGGGCTTTTAGCCTATCTGTATAGGGTAGATGTTTGAGGCCCTGGATTCTTCTGGTGAGGAACCGCTATGGTCTCCTCAGCTGCTGCATGTGCTTTGCAAGGTACATGCCAAAAGGGGCATTGTACTCAATAATTGGCCATATAAGGGAAGAATACAGGGTTGTTATGACCTACTTGTCCCTGGATGAGATACCCTTACTTATAAGGTGGACCATGTAGAAAGCTTTCCGTACAATGGAAGCAACATGGTGATAAAAAGTCAGGTTGCTATCAACCTGGGTGCTCAAATCCCTTATGACTGATTGCATGTTTAGGGCATTGTTATTAATGTGATAATATGGTGAGACGTCACTCTCCCAAAGGGGGATGATGATGCATTTTTTGGCATTCAGCTTGAGGCCATGTTTCTGGCACCAGTCATTTGTTTGGATGAGACTTTCTTGGAGGACACCTACATCATTTGGGGAATTGATGACTGCACCTATCTTCTAGTTTTCTGCAAACCTGGTCAGCCATAACCCACTGGTTTTGGTCTGCACCTCAGAGAAGTATATCCTGAATAACAGAGGCCCTAAGACCGATCCCTGGGGTACACTGCTCATTACGGGTCTACTGCTTGAGGTAACTTTCCTATTTTGATTAGGTGGTCTCTATTAGTGAGTCAGTTTGCTATCCATCTAGTAACATATGGATTTATGCCTTGTTGAGGGAGTTTATCTGCTATGCCCGAGTGGGGAATAGTGTTGAAGGCTTTGGCCAGGTCAAGCTAGGTGGTGTGCCCTAACTTCCCCATGTCCATGGCTTTGGTGACCGTCTCAAAGAAGTCAACCAGATTTAACAGACATGACCTCCCCTTGACAAAGCCAAACTGTGTGGGGTCAAATGTTTGGAGGTTGCCAATGTCCCTTTTAATGAGGTCCATGATAATCCTTTCCATGACCTTGTAGATCAGGCTAGTTAGGCTGACGGGTCTATGATTTCCCAGATCGATGGATGCTACACCTTTGTATAAAGGGATGACAGTGGTTGTCCTCCACTTGGCTGGGATTCAGCCTTAGGTTGAATAGGGTGCCTAATGGTGCTGCACATTCATGCCTGAGTTCAAGTACAATGCAGCCTGGGATGTTATCGGGTCCCATGGAGGCTGTATTTTTTGTCTTTGAGAGGGCAGTGATGACCTGTTCCCTAGAGATAAGAGGAGAGGGGAGAGGGGAGGGGGCAGGCACTGGGGATGTCCTGATTTACTGATGGGAAGGACAGAGGGGTGAAGTTTTCACTGAATCTTTCAGCCAGTAGGTTGGCAATATCTACAGCATTTGTGTATGTGGTGTCTTTGACCACCAGTTCTGAACAGATCTGGGTGCTTCCTTTGAGATTGTGGACATATGTGAAGAAGGCCTTATGATTGTCTCCAGTAGATGTGGCCAATATGGACTCGAAGTTGGCTTTAGAGGATTTCACTAGTGCTCTTATTTGCTTGTTCAGGCTAAGGAATGATTGCTTCCAACTGGGCACCTGCTCCTTCTTGGTCCTGGACAGCAATTTTTTCCTTTTGTTATATAGTATATTTATTGCAGATGTCCACCAGACAGGTTTACTCTTCCTTGTGGAGGATGATTTTTTTTCCTGTCAGGTATTCAAGATGCCATGCATCTATATAAGTGCGCGTATAGTACTTTGGTGTAGAGTTGGACATTGGTCCCAGTTCCAATAGAGGAGGAGGGGGCTATGAAGCTGTTTATACCATCCCTCAGGATGTTGTAATCAGCTTTGGAGAAGTTTTTTTGTTTGACCCTAGCTAGAGGGGCATCAGAGGAGGTGCTGACTTTAAAAGTGACCGCTTTATGGTTGGATCTTACCAGGGAGGATGATGCTGTAGGGGTGCTGCAGTGGTTAATAAGTCCAAGATATTATCACCTTTTGTGGGGGTATCAACTAGCTGTTAAAAGACATTTGCAGTGATAAAATTGCATTCTGGCATGAGTAAAATCCAAATATCTGGTGCAGTGCGAATAACAGAAGACCAGCAACCAAATAGAAAATGCACCAAACAAGCCTGTATATGAACTGTATATGAACTCCGTTTATTGCAGTAAAAACAGACCAAAATTAAGCACTTTCATCTTTCACATAGAAGACTTCATCATAGTTGGGTGGTTAGTGTCACCGAGGATCAGGATAAAGGGTTGAATTTTGAAAGATTGAAGAGGTCTAGATAGGTGGAGTGGGCATCTTGAGTCAAATTTGGGGGCCTGTAGCTAGCCATGATTTGAATAGGGGTCTTGTCAATGGTTAACTGCAACTAGAGTGTCTCCTGTGCATCATACTGTTTGACCAGCCTGGAGGTGTGTGTGTCTTTAATATATATATTGAAACTCCACCTCCTTTGGCTTTGCTGCCCACAGTTTGGGATCTGAATGTATGATAGGATGAGTAACCAGGTAAGGCTGGGGTGCTTTCCACAGCTTTGAACGAGGTTTCTGTGACTGCACAAATGTCAGCATCTTCCAAGGTTAAGAATGCTTGCAATGAGTGCAGTTTCATGTTTAGACTCCTAGCATTTAGCTGCATGATCTTTAATTTGCATTTTGTTGAAATCTTTATGTTGGTTTTATCAACCTCAGAACTTTTCCTAAAAAAGGCACTATGGGGTAGGCAAGCACCTTTGCCAGAAGCTTGAAGCCCAAGTGAGACAGATGCAGGCCATCTCTAGCAAAGCATCATGGTCTGTCGATCATATCTTCCAAGGCTGGCAGGTACTGGATCCCCCTGGAATGACACCAGAAACTAAGCCAATTGCTAAAGCAAATAATTTTCTGTTTGTATTTAGGCATCATTCTGGGTGATGGTAGAATGCTGCTTAAGGCTAGGGACATACCTGCCTGGGATACACATTCAGCAAGCTCAATCATGTCTCTCTTCATATATTCCAGCGAGGTACGTCTCAAGTCATTCACCCCAACATGGACTACAACAGAGTCATAACAGTACCTGTTGTTGAGAGACTTGAATGCGTGTGTGGTATGGTGGATTCTGGCACCTGACAGACAACTAACTGTGACTTTCTCCTTATCCAGCCTTGTGAGAGGCACATCTGTGTGTCTCACAATGGAGCCTCCTACAAGTAATATGTTGGGTTTATGGTTAGGCCTTTGAGGTTGCGTGACACAGGTGTGTGGAGTATGCGTGGTATGTGGTGTGGAGGGTTGTGGAGTTCGTATGTGTTTTTGCGTCTGAGGTCTCCTTTGTTTGGTGCCATGGGATCTTTCTTATCTACCTGAGCTGTCATCAAGTCAAGCAGATGGGACCTCACTTTAACATCTCATCTGAAGGACAGCAAATTCAAGAGTGCAGTACCCTGCCTCCCATGTTGTACTGCAGAGTCAGCAATCCACTCACCTGGAGTAGGAATATTACCCACAGCCTTCTGGTCTAATAACACTAAATGCAATGCAAGTGTGTTGCCCATTACACCACTAACACTGTAGTGCCTTTCAGGGAGAGAAAGAGTCATGTTTTCATGTGTGCACCTGAAAAACATACCAAACTAATACGCAATGCTGAAAACTCTGCTGGAGAACACCTGAAGCTCAATAAATGTATAAAATGAATGTTACCAAACTAATATGCAATGCTGAAAACTCTGCTGGAGAACACCTGAAGCTCAATAAATGTATAAAATGAATGTTACAAGTCAAAATATGAAACAAAATAATAACTTTCATCTAAAAGCATACAAACTTCTTCAGATAAAACTTGCCAAGGTAAAAATTTGTGCTTAAATCTCCCTGTTTGGACTAATAGTGTTGTTATGTCCATTTTAGTTACATGGGTGATCTGTTTTTGACTTTATTTTCCATGCAAAATTTGCAATATGCTGTATTCTATTGCTTTTGCCTGCAATTTTTGTCTGAAATGTTTACTTTGCTAAATGTGTCATAAGCTATATACTGTTTTTGTTTTTTCTTACTTATGGAGCTTTTCTCCTCAGGCCTCCACTGAAAATGGACGTATGTCCAGTGGACTATTCCCAATTAACAATTGTAAAATAATAATAATAATAAATAAGCTTCTAAATCACATGACAACTCCACTGCAAAAATGGCTCCAAACTGTTAAAGGAAAGGTTGTCTAAAAATAACAGATACAAATCTTATTCAACCCAAGTGCATTTTGATTAACTGATAGGCTAATAAATGGCTGTTAAAATTACAGTAATACAATAACATGCATAAAATACATTAACATGCATAATAAATAAAGGTAAATAATAAAAAATTGCAAACATGATCACCTTTCATACTCTTTCCTCTTAAGTAAACACTGTATTGATATAACTTCATTGAGACCTGGGGGGCTGAAGCATTCAAATAAATCTGCCACCAAAGACCCCATCCCATATAGCACTCACAGCACCTCCCAACAGTGGAAGAGATGATGGCTGTCTCCTGCCTAGCCCCTAACCTGTGTGGGTATGATGATGTGTGATGTACCCTGTGGCCATATCATACACTGCCCCAAATATCCCGAGTGTATTACAGTATGCTCTAAAAATCAGAAGCCACCAAGTGAGATAGAAGGAAGGTTTCTTTATTCCATAACACAGCACAAGTTCTGGTACCTCGGCAATTCGCCTTCATGGAACAATTATCATCAAGCTGTATTTTCCTTTTAAATGCTTCTCAATTAATCAATTAATTCATTAAGCTTTTAATTTAATTTGATTATAACTCCTAACATTAAATACAAGTATCAAATATACATTCCAAATGTTAAATACATACACTTTTTCCTATAAATAGTTATTTATTACTACTGAAACCATAAATTAATGCTACAAGTAGCAAAATACCAAATGCATTAAATATTCATATATAAGTTACCTATTTTAAATGAACATGCAAATCTTTTTACAACATTAAATGCATGAATATTCAAAATTTCATAATGCAAGCCCACTTTCTAAATTCATTCCCCTGGGGTATAAAGTGTGGTAACCCAAAATCATTTTGTGTTCTAATCTACAAAGTGCACTTTTGAAGTTGTCTGCATATATATGGGGTCTAGCCAGCACACTAAATAGAAAGCTATCTACCTTCCTATTGTGTGCATTAATAAAATGAGTGGCCACTGGACTCTCCATATTCCCCCTTCTTATATCCCCTAAATGTTCCAAGATGCGCACTTTGACCTTTCTCGTAGTTTGCTCAATATACCATAACGGTGTATTGCAATTACATCCCAAAATGTACACAATTCCTACTGACTGACAATCAAATTTTTCAAATGCAAAATATCTTTTACCATTAATTTTTAGTCCATGCATATTTTTAACTTTCATACACACCGAGCATTAATTAAGTCTGCTGATGGGGATGTTGGGATGCATCGTTGTGGTCGATGCTCGGTGTGTGTGAAAGTTAAAAATATGCATGGATTAAAAATTAATGGTAAAGGTTGTTGATAAAAATAGAGAAGAGTAGTGGACCTAGTATGGACCCTTGAGGGACACCAAGTATGAGAGGTAACTGGCTGGAGAGTTTGCCCTGCCATAGTACCGCCTGCTGTCTACCAGTCAGGTAGGACTGGAACCACTGGATGGCAGGCTTGTTGAGGGAAATAGATTTTAATAAAAGAATGAGAAGTTCATGGTTGACCATGTCAAAGGCTTTTGATAGGTCAAGAAAGAGAGAAGAGGTTAGCCTATTGTCATTCCTGTTTTGGTTTATGGCAGTAGTAAAGGAAAGGAGGGCTGAGGTGGTGCTGTGGTATGGCCTGAAACCATGCTGGGAGTCGGATAGTAAGTTATTCTGTGAAAGGTATTGCATTAGTTGCTTGTGTACACATTTCTCCATTATTTTGGCTTGTGGGGAAAGAATGGCAATGGGTCTATAGTTGGATATGTCTGAGGAGCTACCACCTTTATGGAGTGGGATGACGTGAGATATTTTCCAGAGGGAGGGGATAGCATTTTCAGATAAGGTTCTGTTGATGAGGATAGATATGGGATACGCAATGGCATCTGCAGCTATTTGTAGGTATTCTGCAGGGAGGAGGTCAGCAGCGAGGGTGGTAGGTTTTAGTTTTATTAGAAGTGTTTTGATAAAACTAGTGGATATTGGTTGGAAGCTAAATTCACGGTGTTTATTAGGTAGATTAAGCATGTGGTTTAAGTTAGAGGGGGTTAGTTGATTTGCTAGGGATTGGATTGTTTCAGTGAAAAAGTTATTAAAGGTGCTAGCTATGGTCTCTGGAGAACTATGGGTGTAGTTAGCCAGGGTTGGGGTGGTGGAGTGACCTGGACAAAGTAGTTGATTTAAGCCTGCCCAGAACTTTTGAGGGCTGTTGTGGTGTTTTTGTAGGAGATTTTGGTAGAAGCTTTTTTTATCCAGTAAAATAGATTTTTTTTTGTATCATTCCTGAGTTGATGATATTTTAGATGGTCGTGGGGCTTTGGAATTTCTCCAGCTGGTCCAGGCTCTGTTTCTAGTTTTGATTTTATCTTTGGTATCTTTTGTGAGCCATGGTGCTGTATTTGATCTAGTTTTTATTGTACGTGCTGGAGCATGGGAATCAAGGATACTTAGGAATTTAGTGTTAAAGTGATCTATGGCCTCCTGTAATGTTAGATTTTTTTTTAGTTTTGACCAGTCATCTGCTTTTAATTCATTTTGGAATATAGCAGCATCAAAGTTTTTCCTGTTTCTAAATGTTTTAGATCTGGGCTGGTGAGGGTTTCCTGCCTTATGTTTTATGATATAGGTTAGACAATGGTCACTGAGGTCATCAGGGAGAGTACCAGCTGTGTACATTTGGGGTTGGTTATTAACTAGGATCCAGTTTAGGATACTTTCCTTGTTGGTTGGTTTGTTTATCCTAGTGGGAGAGGTTATGGTCTGTTTAAACCCAGATAAGTTTATATGAGTGAGGGGGGTTCGGAGGAGCAGGGGTGCAAGTCAGTGTTAAAATCACCAAGAACTATGGTTTCTTGGGGATAGGTAGTGGATAACCAGTAAAGGAGATCTTCTAGGGTATTTAGGTTGTTGCCTGGTGGAATGTTTGCACAGACTATGTTCAAGTGTTTGTTTTGGTTAATCTGTAGCTTGGTTATGAGGAGTTCTGCGTTATTGAATTGGGGAGGTTGAATGGTGTCTCTATTAACGGTTAGAGTATTTTTCTAAAGACCTGCTATCCTACCTCCTTCCCTTGTAGCATGGTCTAACCAGTGAATATTGTATCCTGGAGGTAGTATCTCATTGTCAGCAGTACTGGGTTTTAGCCAGGCTTCCGTAAGACACATAATGTCTGGGGAGTGGGTTGCTAGGAGGGTGTGTAGGTTGGGAATCTTATTGTTAATACTTCTAATATTTAGGTGAAATGTTAGGAGGGAACTAGTGGGAGTCTTCATGGGTAGCTTGACTGTGGGGGTTGTGGTAGGGGAGTGGAGGTTATTGGGTGTGGGTGGGCCAGGGTTGGGATGAATGTCTCCATGTGTTATAAGGTTATAGTGACAGGATATTATGAGCTTTAGGAGTTTGTTTATAAGCTTTATATAGTCTTTTTCTTTACGATTATGTTTTGTGGCTGTACAGGGGTGGTATTTTATAGAGGGTGGTATATTCGGTGTGCTGGGGAAGGTAAAGTGTTTGGTGTTATGTGTGAAGTCGTGGGCGTCTGTTTGACCATTTGGGTAGTGAATACCATGGTCAAGTGTTTGTTCATAGGCAGTGAGATGGTAAAATAGGAACAGTATAGGCATTTGGGTAATTAGTGTTTTTTGCTTGTTTGCATATTGATAGGGGGCGGGCCAAATTTGATGGCTGACTGTGCTAACAGGGTGTGGAAGAATGAGAGAGAAGGAAATGGGTTAAGGGGGCAGGGTTGCTCAATGATGTGTGAGGTGCTGATTGGTACATAGTAGGAGGGGAGTGGCAATGTCTGGTTTAAATATAGCACTAGTAGGGGCTGGTGGGATTTTGGGAGCAGGGAGGGGAGCGTAGCGAGCCAAGCGCAGCGGGGCTAAAACTGACTGACTGAAAGTTACCTTGGGCTTTTGGTTCGGATTGTATGTAAGCAATGTTTTTGGCTGTACGTTAATTTGTTTTATTCTTTTTTTAATTTTACACCAATTTTCAGGCTAATTTTAATTGGATCCTATGGGTAAATTAGCAAATGTTGTCAATAAGGAGGGAGCAAAAATTACTTTACCAAATTAAAAAGTAAATGCTTGGGACTGGAACACTGTGTGAATGTAAGGCTGATTCAAAGTAGTATAACCCAATCTAGTGGCAATTGGTTAGATCCCTTCACTGTTGTTGTGCATTAACTATTAAGTCTCAACAGTTTACAAAAACTAAATTGTAGTTCACCTATTACAATTGCAAAGCTGGAGGGAGTCAGGTTCTTTCTTCCCAGAGGTTTTACTTAGTTAAGATAGCCAGCTTCAGTGGAGAAGGTAGAAATTGCTTTATGCAGTGAATCCCAGGTGGGGGTGGGGGTGGGGAGTCACTCAGGAAAGAAACCCATGCAAACTGAAAAATAAAGGTAACTAAGGCAAAATTAGTGCAAAGGTTACAAGAATGTGAAGTGGAGAGCGATTTTGGGGGCAGGGAGGGGAGCGGAGCAGGGCTGATACAGAGTTACCTTGGGCTTTTGGTTTGGTTTGTATGATTGTATGTAAGCAATGTTGTCAGCTGTACTTTAATTTGTTTTATTCACACCAATTTTCAGGCTAATTTTAATTGGATCCTAGGGGTAAATTAGCAAATGTTGTCAGTACGGAGGGAGCAAAAATTACTTTACCAAATTAAAAAGTAAATGCTTGGGACTGGAACACTGTGTGAGTGTAAGGCTGATTCAAAGTAGTATAGCCCAATCTAGTGGCAATTGGCTAGATCCCTTCACTGTTGTGCATACACCATTAAGCCTCAACAGTTTACAAAAACTAAATTGTAGTTCACCTATTACAATTGCAAAGCTGGAGGGAGTCAGGTTCTTGCTTCCCAGAAGTTTTACTTAGTTAAGATAGCCAGCTTCAGTGGAGAAGGTAGAAATTGCTTTATGCAGTGAATCCCAGGTTGGGGGGGGGGCACTCAGGAAAGAAACCTATGCAAATTGAAAAATAAAGGTAAATAAGGCAGAATTAGTGTGAAGGTTACAAGAATTTGAAGTGGAGAGTATGCAAGGAATAGAGATGGACAGTAAAATGAATTATATTGCATACATTATAATTAAAATTGATTATAGTGCATACAGTATCAGCTCTGTAAAACCACAGACTAACAGCAGTAATATACAGCCTCTAAGTCCAGTGATAACAGCTGTATACTTCAGTGAATACACACAGGATATAATGCACAAAGCAAAGTATGGCTGTTTTAGGACAATAATTCTAGGGCTATGTTATTCAGAATGAACAGTAACATGAACTGTGTTCACTTAGATGTCTATAAAAGCAATTATAAAGTCCAGCCTGTAAGTCTTCTAAGCACAGTAGCATGCCATAGGAATGCTTACAAATGTAATCAGAACATGAATGACCTCTGCAAAACAGCAGGATGCCTGTCAGATATTCAACAATTAAAGCTCTACCTTCATAAAACAAGATAAAAAACAAGCAGTTTGTAAGTTAGAACATTAGCTAGCTCTCAAAACATATAGGAGTTCTGAACAGCAGTTACAGCTTAGCACCATCAAATACCTCAGTAGTTAACAGTAATAACCAAATAAATCAGCAGCTAACAGTAATAAGAGGACACTAATGCAAAGTAACTTACTTGCTGTGCAGGGACAACAAACAGAGAGGTAGGGAAGGTACAACATGTACAGGATGAAATGAATGTGTCAGGTAGTAGAGAGTTTGATTAAAGATGGCACCCTAGGAGGGGGCTGACCGATGAAGATAATCAGGGGGTGGGAGTGGCAGATAGGGAGAATGGAGAAGAGAGCAGTCAGGACAGGATTAACCAGGGACTTATGGATCCCTCCCCCACAGGGAGAAGGGCTGGAAAACTATCAGTGTAAGGTGAGGACTGCCTCTAAGAGTTACCGTGGGCTTTTGGTTTGTATGATTGTATGTAAGCAATGCTTTTGGCTGTACTTTAATTTGTTTTACTCTTTTTTAATTTTACACCAATTTTCAGGCTAATTTTAATTGGATCCTAGGGTAAATTAGCAAATGTTGTCAATAAGGAGGGAGCAAAAATTACTTTACCAAATTAAAAAGTAAATGCTTGGGACTTTCAGGCTAATTTTAATTGGATCCTAGCGGTAAATTAACAAATGTTGTCAATAAAGAGGGAGCAAAAATTACTTTACCAAATTAAAAAGTAAATGCTTGGGATTGGAACACTGTGTGAGTGTAAGGCTGATTCAAAGTAGTATAGCCCAATCTAGTGGCAATTGGCTAGATCCCTTCACTGTTGTTGTGCATACACCATTAAGCCTCAACAGTTTACAAAAACTAAATTGTATTTCACCTATTACAATTGCAAAGCTGGAGGGAGTCAGGTTCTTGCTTCCCAGAGGCTTTACTTAGTTAAGATAGCTAGCTTCAGTGGAGAAGGTAGAAATTGCTTTATGCAGTGAATTCCAGGTGTGTGTGTGGGGGGGGGGGGTCACTCAGGAAAGAAACCCGTGCAAATTGCTGTGCAGGCACAACGGACAGAGGGGTAGGGAAGGTACAACAGCTACAGAATGAAATTAATCATTAATTAATTAATTATATAAATCACTTATTTACTTTTTGTTTTCCAGGTGGGTGGACTGGTCTACTGACCCTGTTCAGCTATGAGAGAGGGTCATATAGGGCATACAAAAATATGCTGAGGCTGACAAATGAGAAATAATAAAAATTGTACTTTACTAGATATAGAACACAGGATATACATTCTGAAGAAAGAGGATGAATACAACTTTGAGACAAATAAAATAAGCCTTTACAGTTTTTTCAGAATTGCAAACAATCCGAATAAAGAAAATGAAATTATTACATGTGAAAGGGTTGGAGTCATCCTGGTCAGATATAATTCAGATATTCTGATGTACTGCATTTAGTAATTTACACAAGTAATATATTTTTTTTATTTTGTGCAGAACTCACAGAAAGTAATGTTACTTGCATTGTCAATGGAGTGCTATTGGAAAAATAACTGATAAATAAACAACTAAATAATCTAACCACAGTCTTTCACTGTCTTTCCATAACATCCATTCTGTATGTTAAGATACGACAATTAATGTCTTTTAATGTGTTTGCTTACCATGATATACCAATTACAAGAGTCTCCCATTTATATGGAGCATTAAGTCTACCACCAGTTTACTCATAAGGAATCCAGTAGTACCATCAGCAACTGAAATGTGGGATGGGGAACTGGAAAAGAGAAGACTTAGTGGCTGGACACCAGCTCTCTTCTCCAGTGGGGAAAATTGTGATTGGACCATAGTGACAGCATAGCAGAAACTCAGCTTAGGACAGATCATACATGCCTCTCAAGTGTACCTCATAATGAGGAATGTACCTCATTTGCGGTCTTAAAAAGTTCACGTTCATCGAAGTTCCACATTGAAAGGGTCTGTCAGACATCCAGTGTTTGGAATATTTCACTGATTTTTCATGGTAAATAAAAATGAATCATAATTCATTAAAAGATCTTTTTATAGATGAAACCAGTGTATTTTAACCATCATATGACCTTCCTAGCTGAAGATGTTAATAAGCTGTTAGTATTTATTTTTCTACTGTCCTAGCAGAACTTAAATCCTGTAACTGGTCCATGCTAAAAACACTCCCCATAGACGAGAGTGTACATACTTTAATGACACATTCCTAAATATACTGGACTCTCATGCACCTAACCGACTCATCAGAGCCAAAGTCCGGATTGCACCTTGGCTACCCAAAGACACCAAATCAAAAATTAAGCTCAGAGACCAGGCCTGGGTAAAGTGGCGTACCACCAAAGAACCCCTAGATCGTATCAAATTTCAGCAGCTCAGAAACTCTACAAAAACAGATATTACCCGGGATAAAAAGAATTATTTCTGTCATCTCCAGGACAAACACCAAAATAACCCAAAGACGTTTTGGGCAGGTTTTAATAACCTCCTTTATTCTGGGAAATCAACTACCCCTACCCCTGAAAAACTTATTGGTAAAGATCCTGAAGAAATAGCTAATACGTTTAACTCTTTCTTCACTGAGACCATTCAGGCACTAGCCAGTCAGTTACCTACTTCTTCCTCCTCCTTAACCAGTCCCACTGGCAAAACTCTACCCGCCTTTAGTCTTCAACCAATATCCATCTCCTATATCAGACCTCTATTAAAGAAACTCAAACCATCCACTCTATTGGCTGATCATCTCCCAGCTGAATACCTACAAATAGCATCTGATGTTATAGCCTATCCCATCTCAATCCTGATTAATAGAACTATTACAGAGGCCACCATCCCCTCAACTTGGAAAATATCATACGTCATCCCACTTCACAAGGGAGGCTCCTCTATGGAAACATCGAACTATAAACCTATAGCAATATTGTCTCCTATAGCAAAAATTATGGAAAGGTGTGCTCACAAGCAACTCCTACACTACCTCACCCTAAACAATCTTCTGTCTAAAACTCAACATGGGTTTTGCCCCCATCATAGTACTACCACTGCCCTCCTTTCCTTTGTTGATTCAGTAAATAACAATCGTAACAACAAATTAATAACTTCTGCTCTCTTTCTTGACTTGTCAAAAGCCTTTGACATGGTCAATCACCAACTATTGCTCCACACCCTTGAAACCCTTCACCTCGATAACTTAGCCCTATGTTGGTTTAATGCTTACCTTTCTGGTAGACAACAAGCAGTCCAGTGGCAAAGCAAGCTATCTCACTTGCTACAAAATACCATAGGAGTTCCCCAAGGCTCTATACTTGGTCCCCTTCTCTTCTCTGTATTCATAAATGACCTCCATTCAGTCATCCCCAAAGCCACCTGCATTCAATATGCAGATGACTCCACCCTGATTTGTTCTGATGTCTCTCTCCATAATCTCCAAGTAGTCACCCAACACTGTTTTGCGGCAGTTGAAAAATGGTTCTCTGAACGGAAACTCATCCTAAATCCCATAAAAACTAAGCTACTACTAATCTTCCCCACCTCAGGAATCCCCTTAGGCCTATATCTGCCACATTCTAATAATAGGACCTTTCACGTTCAATCCATCAATGGCACCATCATTGAGCCTGTCACCAACATCAAACTACTAGGTGTTACTATTGATCACAAGCTCAAATTTGATATTCACATTAGTCAAACTATTAAGACAGTAAACAAGAAACTTGGTTCCATGTACAGAATTAAGAACTTTCTAACTCCTTATACTAAACTAAGTATAGCACGATCACACCTTCTCTCCACCCTACTGTATGCCTCCCCGGTCCTATCCTTCCTCAATAAAAATGAGCTCAACAAACTCTCAGTTGCTTATAACCATATCGCTAAATTTGTTACTGGATCACCTTACAGTACTCATCACTGCCTCAACCTAAAGAAACTTGAATGGTTAGAATTACCTAACCTTCTTAAACTCAACCAACTTACGGAAGCATTTAAAATAATTAAGGAACCAGAAAAAAAACCCTCACTGAGCAAACTTTTGACCCCCTACTCCAATCTTAACTGCCTCCGATCTTCTAATAGTGTCCTGGTACAAACTATGAAATCTAATAATTCAGGAGGTGATGCTCTCTATGCCAATTCTATTGGAAAGCTCTGGAATTCCCTTCCTAATAACCTAAGACTAACCACTTCACTCAGCCATTTTAAAATTAGTCTCAAATCATTCGTTAAGGCACACTGGCTATGTCCTTGTGACAATCCTGACTAACCCCATAGCTGCTTACCACCCACACACTATTATCTAAAGGTCTCTTCCCCTCAAGCTTCTCTAGATCCCTTTAAACCTATTCTCCTCTATATCATCAAGCCCTTCTCACTGTACGTTAGTTCCTCTTAGACTGCCCTCTCCGTATAACCATAGAATCGACCTGTGAAAGAATTTACCTCCTTCTCCTTTGGGATTAAAAGCTTAAACCTCTTTACTTCTTAACTTATCTGTATATCTGGGTACTTACTCATCATGTACTTGTGGAATTTAATAGAATGTATTTTTAATGAGTCTCTCTGTATTTTATATACTATGAATTTAGTTGGATGTTAGTCTATGTATTGTTGTTTTTTTTCAAATGTGGAGCTTTTCTTCTCGGGTCTCTGCTGAAAATGGATATGTATCCAGTCAGACTAACCCGGTAAAGAAATGTAAAATAAATAAATAAATAAAATAAAATTTGTTCCACATTATGAGGACTACTGCTCCTCATTTTCAGATGGGTGTTGAGAACTATGACCAGATATGATGCATTGCACTAACATATGCATGTACACTAAGAGTGAAAAGATATCTGACTACATGCATTTCCCCCTGCCATGAAAAAAAAAACTTGTATCATTACAGGAGAAGAACAGACCTGGATCCTAGAACACCAAAATTAAGAAATACTGTGCTGGCTGACTAATGCAAAGAAACTGGAACACAGATGTGATGTAATGTCTTTTATTGGGCCACCAAAAAGTTTTGAAATTACTTGAGCTTTAGAGACTGCATTATGCCCAAAGGAGTCAGTCCAGCTCGAAAGCTCAATTAATTGCAAAGCACATGTTGATCCAATAAAATATATTGCATCATGTCAGTTTTCCAGTTTCTTTGTGAGACCTGAATCTAGTAAGCAACAGTCGCCCCTCCTATATATCACAACTGTTTCACAGGCTTGTTTCACTACTAAAGTACTGATGGACCAAAGATATGGTGGTATGGAATGTCTAGCTGATCGCTTACCATTCCTTAACTCTTGTGGGAAGTCGACATTACAGAAGGACATTTCGCCGATCTATGTGAGTGAGCTCCCGTGCGGGAGTGATACACAAGGTAACCTTCATGGGGTGGATTTGAGATAAGAAGAAAAAAATGAAATCAGAAAAGGAATGTGGTGATCACAAAGTCCTTTAAATAAATAAAAAGGCTAATTATTTCTGTACAGACTGCTGCATTACATTTACCCAGTGGTTTTAGTGTTGATGCATTAACCTTGGTTTGCGCTAACAATGTGTTTTCTTTCAGCTTTCATAACTTGTTTCACAGAAGCGTTCCTCATGCATTTTTTTAAAGATTTTACAAATCATGTAATATTTATAAAAACATAATAACCTACTAATTCTTTTTGTCACAGTATCATATTCTCCATGTTAACACACAATGTAAAATTAATTATTCATAAAATGCAAATCTGTTTTCCAGTACTTTAAGAGTGCACATAATGATGTATTATAATTGGGCAGTTTTCTACCAATGCACTTCTCTGAACCAAGAAAAACAGCAATTGCATTTCTGAAAATCGTTTTAAGGGAAAATTGGCATCCCTCATGCGACAATTAACCTGCTTAGATTCTGCCAATAAATTGCTGAGCTCTGGGTTGTATATTAGATGCCCAGTAAACTGTTACATTTAAACAAACCTGGACAAACTCCTGCCAAATGGCCTTTAACAAATGTCAGCTGTTATTAGAGGCAAAACGTATCTGGCCTTTGGTTTTTCATGCTCTTTGCAATATTACACATATAGTTTCAGTATACTGACAGCTCTATCAATCAACTGTTACACTGGTGTAACCCAACCTCAGCTTGTCTTTGAAGCATGAATTTTTCAAAGGAAAGCATTTCAGTTGTTTGGAAGCAGTTCACACATTTCTATGAATTTTCATTAACATTCATTCATACTCAAATAACAATCAGCAATATATCTTTTACATTACATTTTATGAAACATTTCCAGAAACCGCTAAGGCATTATACAGTTTTAACACTTAACTTGCCAATATTCACTACTTCAGGCCATTTTGCTACTAGCAATTGTCTATGGAAAACATATTTAGAATTTCAAGACAAGGTTTCATCTGCTAAATTCCTAGTAACCTGCAGTACATTCACAACCTTACCATAATTAGAGTTTAACATTTCAAAAGCAGCGACCATTAGCAAATGACAAGCTCTATTTTGTGACAGTTACTTCCATCACTTTTGAACATTCTAACACCTATATTACCTCTACATTAGTAAATCACTGTTTTTCTGTCACTACACAGAACATTTGGTGATAGATATGTAATCTTTCCTAACATTACTTGCATATTTTCTAATAGAGTTTGAATAATTTGATTTCCCTTTGTTGGCGAGTTATACCTGGAAAAGAATGCAATGTTAATGACCTTTTTAAGTGTATAATAAGTACTAAGAACTAATTTATAGCAGCTTTTGTTTGCACTTGCATTACTATGCCTTTTGAACTACTGGCAAAACCTGCATCTTTTGAAATATGTATAGACACTGTACATTATGTTACATAAATTAATTCATATTTGATTGATAAGTAGGAAAATGCATTTTCTGTACTTCATTTCTGTAATAGAGAAACATGACTAATATGTCACCAGTCGTAGCATGCACAAGGACAGTAGGGCTGTAACACAGGCCCCGGCATCCTCTGTGAACATCATTGGTGGCTCATGTCCTCTCACGGTTGATGTTAGCCACCATGCCAATATAGGATAGGCTGGTTACCGGATACAGCAAGGTTAAACCAGGCAATAGGATTAGGAGCAGGTTATCAGAACAACCCAACTATGTGTCTGTACTTCTATGCAAGTAAACATAATGTAGGTTTGAAAGTGAACGATACAAAAGAGGCAAATGATCTGTTACTGAAAGTGAGTAAGATAAGGAAAGCCTCAACAAATTGTCTTATTTTGCCTCACCTCATGGATGATCTCTAGGATTATAATTAACGTCACGTTTTTATCAACTTCCCATGGCTCTGTAATTATGATTCCATTCGTTCTTCCAACAGCAGTCTCCAACACAGGCTGAATATTGCTTTTATTTATCAACTGCCCTGTTTAAACCTAGACCTTCCTCTTTACCTAACCCTTACTAAAACAGTAATAATTTCTATTCCTTGTCTGTATCAGTGGATCTAAGTACAATTATCTGTTGCTAATATTTCAGTCCAGTACCTTTACTGAGAGACAGACCATCTCTATAACAGGTAAACATGAATTGTTATCCGGAGGTGTATTCCTCTTCCTCTGTCTCTTTGCACACTCCAGAGGTGTATACCTCTTCTTTTGTCTCTCTGCACACTCTAGAGGTGTATACCTCTTTCTCTATCTCTTTGCACACTCCAGAGGTATACACCTCTTCCTCTATCTCTTGCCAAACTATCAACCACCCGCTGCATCTTGTTTACTTGTAGGTTGCTTGCTAATGGTAGGATGCCAATATTATTTGAAACTAAATACATAGAGTTTGCTGTTCCTATTTGTGTCTTATTGAACTTAACTTTCACTGGTATCCCCTAAGCCTCTGAACCAACCCCTCTATTTTTCCTTAGTCCCCTAATGACCTATCCCATTTTCCACTGACTTTATATGCAGTGGCTTGGATTATTTTACAACTAGAGCCCCTCATAATAAAAGAAAAATGAGTGACCATCACAGTCTAACCAACTGGACCACCAAGAATAAACTACTGCTAAATTCTTCTAAAAGTGTACCATTTGGTACACATAACAAATGTGCAAATGTACATAATTCCCCTAGGTATGAAAGGCCCTAACAAAGTTCCATTTAAAGCAAGAACTGCATTCAAATACCTAGCATTTGGCTAAACCAAGTCCTTAGCTTTCATATTCACACAGAGAAAACCAGAAGCAAAATATATCACTTACCTTTTTGGTTTGGAAGGATCTCAATACCTGTGTTCCCAGGTAGATCTGCCACAGGTAAGGTGATACTTGTACATCTTGAATATGTCCCTCCCTTCATAATCCTGCCTCTAACATGAATATAAAACCCTTACACATCCTCTCCAAAAAATATATTGTTTCAACACAAATACTCCCAAACAAGAATAGCACTGCCTGACCATCAGTAAAGATATATGGCTCTTCATTACACAAAAAGTTGACATTATGTAAGGTTCTTTGCTATTTCAGTATTTATGCTTAGAAACTTATTCACACCTCCTACAAAGCACTTCCAGTAAATCTCATTCTGCAGTCTTAGGAGAGATCTCGGTCAGTTCCTAATCTTCCTTACAACCAAATTCTAGTGCACCAACCACAGCTTCTCTATCCTGACATCTAATATCTGTGGATCTCTTCCTGTCAACCCAAAAGGATTAAATTCCTACCCAAAATTTGGATCAAAATTTAAAGACTTTCTTCTCCAATACGACCAGTGTAATATCTTGTACTCTGGTCACATCACCTTTATACTCCCATACGTTCCAATATTTTCCTGCTACCTTATTGAATGAGAATTCCTCTTATGAACCCTTGCACATTTACCTTGCGCTATTTCTTTAATCCCAACTCAACCTAACCAATGCCCTACCACCTCCACCCACTTGTCCCTGTCCTATGCACACAACTCACTGTCCATCTCCTGTGCACACAACCCACTGTCCCTCTCCTGTGCACACAACCCACTATCCTGTCCTAAACACACAACCCACTGTCCCTCTCTGTGCACACAACCCACTATCCTGTCCTAAACACACAACCCACTGTCCCTTTCCTATGCACACAACCCACTGTCTCTGTCCTATGCATATAACCCACTTTCCCTGTCCTATGCACACAGCCCACTGTCCCAGTCCTATACACACAGCCTACTGTCCCTCTGCAATAAACACAGTCTACAGTCCCTCTGCTATACGCACAAGCTACTGTCCCTGTGCTACACAACCCACTATCATTGTCCTACGTATACAGTCCACTGTCCCTGTCCTATACACACAGCCCACTGTCCCTGTCCTATGCACTCAACCCACTGTCCCTGTCCTATGTATACAGTCCACTGTCCCTGTCCTATACACACAGCCCACCATCACTGTCCTATGCCCAAAACCCACTTTCCCTTGCCTGTATACACAACCCACTGTTCCTGTCTGTGAAGACCACACACTGTCCCTCTCCTATGCACACAACCCACTGTCCCTGTCCTATGCACACAGCCCACTATCCTTGTCCTGTTAACACAACCCACTGTCCCTGTCCTGTGCACACAACCAACTGTCCCTCTCCTATGCACACAACCCACTGTCCCTGTCCTATGCACACAGCCCACTATCCTTGTCCTGTTAACACAACCCACTGTCCCTGTCCTGTCCATACAACCCACTGTCCCTGCCCTGTGCACACAACCCACTGTCCCTCTCCTGTGCACACAGCTCACTATCCTTGTCCTATTCACACAGCCCACTGTCCCTGTCCTATACAGACAACCCACTTTCCCTGACCTGTGCACACAGTTCACTGTTCCTCTCCTGTGCACACAGTCCACTATCCCTGTGTTACACACCAACCACTGTCCCTGTACTATATACACAACCCACTGTCCCTCTGCTATACACACAACTCACAGTCCCTGTCCTATGCACACAACCCACTGGCCTCTGTTATGCACGCACCCTACTGTCTCTGTCCTATAGACACAACCCCAATGTCCCACTCATATGTACGCAACCCATATCTCTCTCTCTCTCTCTTTCTCTCTCCTCCCTATTTTCTAATACGTCTGCTTCCTAGTCTTTCTCCTTTCTCCTCTTTTCTCTCTAAATCTCATATTTTTCTTGACTCACTTAATACTTTTTAACACAATTTATTCACCCTCACAATCAGGATTATTCACTAGCCACTGTAAATTTTGCATATAATCACCTTTTACTCTGCTTTTGTTTCAGGAAATGCATTTGTAACTGTTTATTTTAATTGTTCTAGCTCTTATTCTATCCCTGGCTGAATCTGTAAATGGTCAGTTGAGATCAGTGGTCTACCCTGATAAAATATAAACTAAGTCTAGGGAGGTAACATAAACAGGATATGATCTACAACAAAATAAACCCAGAGATTTGAGTTAGAGTGGCTATAATGGATTTGTTGGAATGTGGTGTGAGGAAGGCAGGAGTGAGGAGGCTCTACCTACTTGCCTTTTGAAAGGGGGAGGGGTGGGGGTGATGCCATGGTGGACGCAGGGTTTTCTTATAGCTCTGGGATGGGGATGATGCCATGATGGATGCAGGGTTTTCTTATAGCTCTGGGATGGGGATGATGCCATGATGGACGCAGGGTTTTCTTATAGCTCTGGGATGGGGATGATGCCATGATGGACGCAGGGTTTTCTCATAGCTCTGGGGTGGGGATGATGCCATGATGGATGCAGGGTTTTCTCATAGTTCTGGGATGGGAATGATACTGTGGTCGGCACAGGGTTTTCTCATAGCTCTGGGATGAGGATGATACCACGGTGGACGTAGGGTTTTCTCATAGTTCTAGTATGGGGATGATACCATGATGGATGCATGGTTTTCTCATAGCTCTGGAATGGGAATCATACCACGGTGGATGCAGGGTTTTCTCATAGCTCTGGAATGGGGATCATACCACGGTGGATGCATGGTTTTCTTATAGCTCTGGGATGGGGATGATACCACGGTGGACACAGGGTTTTCTCATAGCTCTGGGATGGGGATGATGCCATGATGGACGCAGGGTTTTCTCATAGCTCTGGGACAGGGATCATACCATGAGGGACACAGGGTTTTCTCATGGCTCTGGGATAAGGATGATACCACGGTGGACACAGGGCTTTGTCATAGCTCTGGAATGGGGATGATGCCACAGTGGACACAGGGTTTTATCATAGCTCTGGGGTAGGGATGATGTCACGATGGATGCAGGGTTTTCTCACAGCTCTGGGATGGGGATGATGCCATGATGACCGCAGGTTTTTCTCATAGCTCTGGGATGGGGATGATGCCATGATGGATGCAGGGTTTTCTCATAGCTCTGGGATGGGGATGATATCATGGTGGACACAGGGCTTTCTCATAGCTCTGGAATGGGGATGATACCGTGATGGACACAGGGTTTTATCATAGCTCTGGGGTAGGGATGATGCCATGATGGATGCAGGGTTTTCTCACAGCTCTGGGATGGGGATGATATCATGGTGGACACAGGGTTTTCTCATAGCTCTGGCATGGGGATGATACCATGATGGACAAAGGGATTTCTCATAGCTCTGGCATGGGGATGATGCCATGATGGATGCAGGGCTTTCTCATAGTTCTGGGATGGGGATGATACCATGGTGGACACAGGGCTTTCTCATAGCTCTGGAATGGGGATGACACCATGATGGGCGCAGGGTTTCCTCTTAGCTCTGGGATGGGGATGATACCATGGTGCACGCAGGGTTTTCTCATAGCTCTGGGATGGGATCATACCATGGTGGACGCAGGGTTTTATCATAGCTCTGGGATGGGGATCATACCATGGGGGACAAAGAGTTTTCTCATAGCTCTGGCATGAGGATCATACCACGGTGGATGCAGGGTTTTCTCATAGCTCTGGGATGAGGATGATAACATGGTGGATACAGGGTTTTCTCATAGCTCTAAGATGGGGATGATAACATGGTGGACATAGAGATTTCTCATAGCTCTGGAATGGGGATGATACTGTGGTGGACACAGGACTTTCTCATAGCTCTGAAATGGGGATGATACCATGGTGGACACAGGGTTTTCTCATAGCTCTGGAATGGGGATGATACCGTAGTGGACACAGGGCTTTCACATAGCTCTGGAATGGGGATGATTCCGTGATGGACACAGGGTTTTCTCATAGCTCTGGAATGGGGATCATACCACTGTGGACGCAGGGTTTTCTCATAGCTCTGGGATGGGGATGATACCATGGTGGACACAGGGCTTTCTCTTAGCTTTGGAATGGGGATGATACCGTGGTGGACACAGGGTTTTTATCATAACTCTGGTATGGGGATGATAACATGGTGGACACAGAGTTTTCTCATAGCTCTGGAATGGGGATGATGCAGTGGTGGGCACAGGGTTTTCTCATAGCTCTGGGATGGGGATGATAACATGGTGGACACAGGGTTTTCTCATAGCTCTGGAATGGGGAGGATACCATGGTGGAGACAGGGCTTTCTCATTGCTCTGGGATGGGGATGATACCATACTGGACGTAGGGTTTTCTCATAGCTCTGGGATGGGGATCATACCACGGTGGACGCAGGGTTTTCTCATAGCTCTGGGATGAGGATGATAACATGGACGCAGGGTTTTCTCATAGCTCTGGAATGGGGATGATACCGTGGTGGACACAGGATTTTCTCATAGCTCTGGGATGGGGATCATACCATGGTGGACGCAGGGTTTTCTCATAGCTCTGGAATGGGGATGATACCATGGTGAACGTAGGGTTTTCTCATAGTTCTGAGATGGGGATGATACAATGGTGGATACAGGGTTTTCTCATAGCACTGGAATGGGGAGGATACCATGGTGGAGACAGGGCTTTCTCATTGCTCTGGGATGGGGATGATACCATGGCGGACGTAGGGTTTTCTCATAGCTCTGGGATGGGGATCATACCACGGTGGACGCAGGGTTTTCTCATAGCTCTGGGATGAGGATGATAACATGGAAGCAGGGTTTTCTCATAGCTCTTGAATGGGGATGATACCGTGGTAGACACAGGATTTTCTCATAGCTCAGGGATGGGGATCATACCATGGTGGTCGCAGAGTTTTCTAATAGCTCTGGGATGGGGATGATACCATGGTGGACACAGGTCTTTTAATGGTTCTGGGATAGGGATGATACCATGATGAATTCAGGATTTTCTCTATAGTTCTTATGGAGAACCTGGGTTGGAAAAGCTGCTGGGTCAGGTGAGTGAGCTGGTCTGGGAAAACTTTGCTGCTCATAGACCATGGCAGGAACAGACACTATAACCACAACCCCGAACAGACACTATAACCACAACCCCGGGGATCATGTCAGTTGCCCTACTAGACAGGAGCCCAGAGAAGTAAATATTGTGGGAAAAAATTTCCAGGGAATTGTTATGACTAGGCTTGCATAGGCCTTAGGGCCGATAGCCTAGTACCAACCTATGAACCTATATCTGAGATATTACCTCCCTAAAAAAAATAATAAGAGCTCACACATTACTACATAATAAATTTCACCTCTGTAAGCACTAGTGGATTCCAAGATCACTATTCTAGGATGTTGTTGTTGTTATTAGGGCAGGAGCCAAAGGCCCAAAGTTAGGGAGTGTAAGCACCCACATGATAAGCCAAAGAGATATCTGCTAGGTTGGGGGCAGTTAGGGCTCAGGTTAACTACATTGCTGCAGAGAGGGATGCCCCACCAAGTATCTAAACCTGGGAAAAATAACCCATGTAAAAAAAAATCTCTTTTCTTGTTATAGCTAGATAGGGAAGCAGGTCCAGATCATTTGTATCTTCATTTTATTCATAACAGCCTCATATTTGTTAGGAGAACCTCATGGCATGCCCAGCTCTAAGCAGTAATATTCCTATGTCGGTGAAGGTACACCTGATTTTCTTCAGTACTGCCATATTGCAGCAGCTTATTTAAATCTTAATCAGATTCCTGTAACTAGCTGCATTAAAATAAAGCAGGATTTACATTTGGCTTATATGATCTTATTTGAATAAGGCAATAAAAGTATAGAAACTTGGTTTCAAGATGTGGGAGCCCAACTCTCTCTTCAGTAAGGTGAGTTGCTAAGTACGGTTCTTCATGTCCTTATATTTCTAAGTCTGCCTTGTAAAGACTTTTCCCAGTACTTACATTTTGGTCAACAGGAATTCAAGTGATAACCATAACAATCATAAAATATTTATCATGTATATGAATTTATAGATATTTGTTAGTATAATTTACCTTTTAAAATTTCAGCACCTAATCCGGAATGTATGCATTCTGCTAACTAGAGAAATTAAATGTCTTTCTAAAGAGATGTTGAACAGTTTTAAAGATGCCTACAGTCCTTGGGACATTGAATCAATGAGTGGTATTAAGTTCTCATCAAAGCTTTTGGTTCGTCAGTCAGCTCCTATTAGATTTATTCCAGTCATGTTTCACTGAGAAAAGACTCCGGAAAAGCCCAATATTTACTGAGGGAATTGTATCTCCCTTCTTGTAAGGGACTGTTAAACATTATTTTTAAGGTCTTGTACCCTGTGATTCTGTGATGTCAGCTGCATGCTTCCAGAAGAAAGTCAACATTTCTTTGATTCAGAACAGCAAACTCCCTCTGTCATTTTTTTAATACTTTAAAATCTGGCTTTATCATTTCCAATGATTTGCTTCTGAAGTATTAGCTTATGTCACTAAGGCATTCCCCTCTTATTTCACTTTAAGGTTAACTGTGATCATTTCTAGTATTATTCGCCCACCACTTATGAACAACAGTTGCCTAGAGCTTCTGTTCTTTTACCTTTAGTTTTTTCCCCATGCCAAGAAAATCTGTGTGGTCATATCTGGCAAGTAGTGCAGAACATTAAGGTGCAGAGCTTTTAAGGAGCTACTTTGGTGGTTAAGGGAACAAGGTTTACTTCTTTCTATCTCCTTTTGCCTACTGTGTGACTCTGAGCAGGTCACTTACCCAGACATTGCTCCTGGATTGCCCCTGAAAAGAGATCTGTATCTAGTGGACTTCGTCGGTTAATAAATTTAAGGATAAATACATAACTTTCCCCATTCCTTCTGCATCTCTTTTCACTGTCAGTGTTGACCAGATGTTTTGTTTGTTTGTTAGTTTAGTATATACTTAAAGTTATATATTTTAATTCCTGTGCTGTTTTCTTGAATTAGAAACTAATTAGCTTTTGTAACTGCTTCATTCGGTTCCCTGAATTTATGTAGGAGTTTCTGTTGGTTATTATTAAATTATTAAATTAGAGTGAAGCAACAAAGTTCCCCAGTTAGCATAAGATATAAATACTCAAAGAAGAAAACAACTTCTCTCGCTGCTCAGTAAGCAAAAAGACTGAGGCTGAAGCCTTAAAGGAGCACTGTTTATTTTTTAATTTAGCTTGTGTTCTCCCAGCAAGCCTTATAAACAGTGTCAGAATAAGGAACATAACGCTACTTTTGGATTTTCCTGTATGAAAAAAAAAATCATGACAAGGTATTATGTTGAGAAAAAAGGTGTACAGCTGTCATGAAGGAGCGAATCATGTAAGGTTCAGTTTAGTTTCCTTCATAAGCTGAAGTTTAGCATTTTTTTTTCTGATTTTCAAAAAGCCAAGTTGGAGTTCAATGAACTGAATTGCATTCTTTGAGTCTGTGCACCATGGTCTTCTGCAATGCCTGCAGTAAGCTGTGTGGAAGCTAAGCTGAGTAGCAGTAAATTTGTCACACGTGCTAGAGATGCTGCGGGAAAATTCTGCCTTTGACCCAGTGAGCTGTGATAAACACTGCCACTGAGCTACACTGGGAAAACTATCAGAAGCACTGTTTCAAAACAGTGTTATACAACAACAAAAAAAATGTTCAACAAGAAACAAGCTGAACTTTACAAACTTGTTTAGCCATCTTGAGGACCACATCAGTGCCTCTGAGGTAGCCCATCAGAAAAAAATGTGGAGTCCAAAAACATCAGACAGACATCCAGTCAGCAACAAAGAGGTTTGTAAACTGGTTGAAGGATAGAAATCAACAGGACATTTGTCAGCCTAGGTCACAGGTGATGACAGACCGCTACTGCCTTTAAAAGATGAGTCCCACCAGTGCCACTGATGTCTATCTGCTAAACTTCAAGTGGAATAGAAGAAGGTTGTATTAATAGTGAGAGAGCTGGACTTAAAGTATGATTTTTAATTGGATAGGCTCAGAAAACCTATTTTGACTTGCACAGGCTAATGATTATTAGAAACTAAAATCAAAAATATTTGCACACATCTGCTGATCCCAGCTGTTTGACTGAACATAAATTCCAAAGAAGTAAATGTACCCAGCAGTCACAGTTGGCATAATATTTAAGGTTTATGCCTCCCATGCACAAGATACCAGGTTTGATCCTGACCTCCAGCCAATTCCTGTGTAGATTGTGCATGTTTTCCCTCTATCTCTGATGGGTTCCTTCAACCTCCCAAAAAATGCTGGGTGTTTCTATCTTAGTCTCACTCAAAATGGAGCTGTGGGCAACAGCACAGACTCTATATGGTGCATATTGAGGAAGAGTTGTGTGCAGTATCCTCTAGACAGGAGAATTTGGATAACAGACTGCATACTGTTTCAGGGATGGACACTTGATAGTGCAAAAATTGGCTCGAGGTGATTTCTTCATGTTGATTAAAACCAGAGGAGAACCCAGTGTTATGGATTCTAGAAGTTATCAAGATGAATAACTTTTTGAGAAGTTAAGCCTTCCACAAGCCAGAATAATCCAACCTTGGCAGAATATTTGATGGATATTGTTGAATTAAATGTAGTAGCATTAATCTGGTACAAATGACAGGAAGCTGTTCAAGTGACTAGAATTTCCAAAGGAGCACTTAAACCAGTAAGACTGTTTAATGGATAGGGAAGAAGGAAAAAAGACATTTTTCCCATCAAGGCCAAAAAAAAAAAAAAAAAAAAAAAAGCAATGCCAGACAATACATATCTGGGGATGGGTCTATAATAAGTTAGGCAAACTAAAATTAAGTGTTCTGAATTTGGGTGCAGAGAGTAAAAACTTTTGACTTAAAGATGAAACTATGCAATTTGATGCACGCAGCAGCAGAAGCAGCAAAGAGACTCAGCCAGTCTTTGCAGATAACGCCGAATCACTCACAGCTAGCAGCATTCAAATAAAAGCTAAAAGCATGGCTGGGTGGTAAACAAGTACAAGAAATCATCCTTTTGGAAGTATGCTTATTTTTACAAGTAATTTGTTAGTGAATGAGAGTAATTCCAAGAAAAAAAACGGAAGATGTATTTGTGCATGGAGACTGAAGGAACTATCCTGTAAAAGGAAATAGTGTTTTGGGGATAATATATTTAGGAATTAAGTCATTCTACAGAGATTTTCTCCACTTCCTTGATTTATGCACATACACGTATAGTATCTCACTTGGATTCATAGAATGTGGTGAAAATACTAAGAAGAAAATTACCACTATCTGAAACAGACTTGGAGGGTAGCCAAAATTACAGAGAAACTGTTCCAATATCCAACAAGTGGAAGCACGTGAATTTGTACTTGATCAAAGTATTAATACCCTTCAAAGACAGAGAGGCACATGTGGTTTCCTCTGTGTCTTGTTTTCTCCCCAAAGAAAGAGCCTGACCATAGGGTAGAAAAATATCAACATGTCCTACACAGACTGACTCAAAAATATGTTGCTGTACTCAGTGTACTACAGACTGCTCAGAGGTGACCTGTGTCTGGAATACAAGGCATCCTCTGACCCAGTACTGATGGATTTACTGCACATCTGCAAGTCAAACATCATGAGAAATATCGGTATAGGGATCTAAACCTCTTCTGCAACATCAACAGATAAGTTTGGAGGGACAGGTATATCTCACAGAGGATACTGCTACTATGGAACAGATTCACCAGTCACATAAAACAAAGTTCATCCCTGACCTGTCACTGGTGGAGTATGACAGAGGTTGGTGTTGGGTCCCTTACTGTTTGGCATCTATTTCTCAGAAGTCCAGGCCAAAGTAGATGGTCTTTGGCTCACCAATTTCACTGATGATTGTAAACTGGGAGCAATCACTGAGGCCCCCAATGATGAAAAGGGCTAACACAAACAAATGGTTGGTGCCAAAGCCATGGTCTAAAACTAAATGCAAAAAAGTGCATTATCATTCCCTTTGGCAAAACAGAATTCCCTACAAATTACAATATTGACAGCACCTCCCTGAGCTCCCACCCAATAGTGCTTGACTTATAAACACAGGTTGATAGCAATCTGAACTTTGACCCCCAATTTTCCACAGTGGTAAGGAGAGCCTTCTATGTAGTGCAACTCATAAGCAAGGCCATAGCATCCAGGCTAAGAGATGTTATAACTCCACTGTACTCGACCCTCATCATACCACTAATAGAGTATAATGCACCCTTTGGCATGTACGTCACCAGAAATCTGCAGTAGCTGGAGAGACCTCAGAGGTTTCTTACTAAGAAAATACAGGGACTCCAGACCATGACCTACGTGGACAGGCTGAAAGCCCTGTCACTATACTCTGTATCTTATAGGCTACTGAGAGGTGACCTGTGCCTGACCTACAGAGCAGTCTCTGACCCTGTCCTAATGGAAATGCTGCACACCCACAAGTCAAAGGGCTCAAGAGTCACTCACTCTAGGGATCTCAACCTAGCTTGTGACATTAACAGGACATGCTGGGGAGACAGATATGTCTCCCAGAGACTGCTGCTTCTCTGGAATAGATTCCCTATTCATGTAAAACAGAGTTCCTCACTGACCTTATTCAAATGAAATCTAGATAATTGGATGGGAGACTGCAAATTCACCCCTGGGGTGGCAGCCATGTCCCTTATGGACAGGGGTAGCCAGTGTTGATCACAGACCTGCTCTGTTCATAAATTAATTCTGCGAACTACCCAAGAAAAGTACAAATGTGAATACTTGGGATTAACATGGCTAGGCTTGTAAAGGCTCTAGGGTTGCTAGCCTAGTAACCTCCTATGAACCTGTCCATTTTCAAGTGCAACTCAAATCTATGGATGGAAAACAGAAATTTACCCCAAGATTGCCCCTGGACCGAGGTGGCTCCTTAATGCTTTAGCCCATACATGGCCCCCTCAGATGATCTATGGTATGATTTCAGTTATTCTCATTAGGGTAATATATAATTATCGACCATGGGATGGGTAAAGCTAATCTCTAATCAAATGGGATAGGTTCATTTAACACAAAAAGTTCAATTGGCTAGGCTTAAAATGGCCTGCAATGTCAGCTAGTTTAGTAATTACCTATGAACCTATAACACAAATCATGTCAATTTGTCAAAAAAATGTGAGGTGAATTTGCATTAAAGGACAACGATGTTTTCTTTGCCATTCCAGGAAGAACACTTTTAGTTACTTGTCATGTGCTTAAAAAACAGGAGAATGGGTCATACTGAAAATGTGTAGGATTCTTGAATCCCACGTCGGAGGTATCAGTAAGGAGATACAGAAAATATTGGAGTTTGGAGTTACAGAAGAATCTCAGAGTACATGAAACAGCACTATGGTATTGGCACCAAAACTAGATGGCACTGTCAGATTTTTCATAAATTTAATTAGGCCTTGACAATTGATGTCTACCCCATACCTAGGTACATGAACTAATAGAAAAGTTAGATAATCAATGTTACCTTACCACACTAGACTTGATAAAATGCTATTTGCAGATCCCTCTAGCTGAACAGGTCATAAAGAGGACAGCTTTTTCTGCTCCATATAGATTCATAGATACTGAGATAACAACCTTGGGGGGGGGGGGGGTTGAAGCCTATTGTTTTCTGAAAGAATAATGGCAACCTTTATCCAAGTAGGTCACTGAGGGCCAGGCACTTAAAAGCTACCTCGGTCCATAAGGGAAATGGGTGCCAGTCCTAGTGTAAATTTTCTATTTGCCATCCACTGGTCTTGGCTGTACTTAAATTGGGTAATAGATTAACTCAGCTTCACATGTATGGGAAGCCTGTTTCCATAGGAGGGCAGTCTCGTACAGGCATATATGTCTATCCAGCATGTTCTGTTTAAGTCACAGACAAAATTCAGGCCCTTAGACATTCTATTTCTGGTACTGTTTGACATATCAATATGTAGGAGATTCATAAGTGTGGGGTTTGTAGATGCCTTGTAAGACAGGCATAGACCACCCCTCAGCAATCTATAGGAGACTGAGCAGAGGGAAAGGGCTTTAAGGTGGTCTATATAAGGCACATTTATTAAGTCTTATGTTCTTTTTGTGAGCAACTTCTGAGATTGCTCTAGTTGCTGCATATGCCTGGTAAATTAAATACTCAAAGTAATATTGTACTCTGTGGTTGATTTGATAAAGGCAAGGTACAGTGGGATAATGACCTCTTTGGACCTAGATGCCTTGCCCTTACTTATAAGTTGCTGCTCTAAGGTAAGGTAACTGTCTACATACATACCCAGATCTCTAATCACTGGGTCAACTCTTAGGGGTGTGTTATCAACACAGTAATTAGCAAGGATGGTTGACTTCCCAAAGGGCACAATTATCCATTTCTTAGCATTGAGTTTAAGATCGTGACTTTGGCACCATTTTGTAGTCAAAGATAGGTCTTCTTGGAGAAAGCTAGTGTTCGGAGGGGAGTCAGTGATAACCCCCAGCTTGTAATGATCTGCAGATTTAGCCATAAACCTTCAGTGTTTGCTTCCACTTCAGAGAAATAGATGCCAAAAAGGAGTGGACCCAGTACTCATCCCCGGGGACTCCGCTAGTGACTGGCCTCTTGATGGAGCTGTCCTCACCTATTTTGACCTCCTGAGTCTTATCAGTGAGCCAGCTAGCTATCCAGCAGGTGATAAAAGGGTTCATACTTAACTTAGTGAGTTTATCTATAATGCCTGAGTGGGCTAATGTATCAAAAGTCTTGGCCTGGTCTATTTTAGTGCAAAGTGTTACCTTTTGGGTTACATAGGGCCCCAGTCACATTTCAAATAATAAACAGAATTTTAAAACCCCATACTCAATATACTGCTGCTAATATGTATGGAATAATAATGTACTGTGAGGACCAAGAACCCACTTACTCAGGGTCCAGCAGTAATGGATTTAATCCTGTAAGCAAGTCTGTTGGCCATCCCTTCAAGTTGTATAGTATAAATGGTATGGAGGAAGCCAGATATCTTTGATATTCCATTAGCCATGGTCTGGTAAAACCAGAGCTGTGGAAAGTGAATGTTATAAGAAATGAATCGAGACCAGAAACACAGAAGCAAGAAACTATGTTTCTGGAGTTAGTTAGTTATAATAGAAGATTCACAACCCATTTTGTCTTTACCACATGCCCTCTGCCAGGTTTCACTAAGGCAAAAGCACTCATGAAATATTAAGTGTCCTAATTTCAGCAAAGAGGGAATTTATGGCTTTAAAAATTCCCTGTGTGTGCAGCTTGTATTAATCTCTCACAATATCAGTAAAAACTTAATTGCACAGACTGCTGTTCTGATGTTGGGATATGAGCCCTGTTGTCTAAGAAGTGTAAAGTGAGGAACATCAAATTTGCTATTTAGGCAGAAAGTGCACATTACCAAAAAGAAGGTATATGGTCAGCCAACCTACTGGCACTGAGGCATGACATCCATCTGTGCTAGACACCTGAGTTTATAAACAAATGTAGGCTGCTAATACGGCCACCAGGAAGTGACTAGGGAAAAGTGACCAATGGCCAACTATCCTATCTTGGGGAATGGCCTAGGATGAATTACTGCCTGTGTGACCTATGACTAATTCCAGGAACATCACAGCTTACTTGTCTGTAAAAGGGACTGACAGACATTGTGACATAATTACACATGACTTGCTCTGTTAAGGATCTTGACTGACTGCCACCCCAAATAGTGGCTCTCATCATCCTATACATGGGTCTTTATAGGGTCTTCTCCTAGACGATGGATTCATATCATATGGTGAAACCTCCCCACCCAAAACATTTGGAGACCTCCTTGTTAAGGAAAATGTTATGGACTGTCCAGCTATGGAAGCACCTGGGCAGTGGAAGTGGTGTTCCTGAAACTAACTGGAGGTTAGAAGCAGATCAGGAGAAGCATAGATGAACTACAAATACAGAATACCATGTTAATGCTGTGTACAAATCAAACAAATAAAAAGGGAAACACAAAGCACCATGAATCCACAGGAAATTAATAATTTAATTAACACTTTCATCTTAACCATAAAACAGACTTCATCAGATAATAATGTGAACAGCGTCCATTACAAAATAGAGAAGTATAAAAATATACATATTAATTCAATATATAAACTTTAACTTATAAAATATTCCTTTTAGCATGCAATACACTAGTAACAAAAAATATATTCAGTCAAGCCAGGTGGTTGGTCAGCTGGTAAAATTAACTGCCAGCGCAATTCGCAATTCAAAAGCATATTATTCCTGTCCCAAAAAATAACAAGGTAAAAACAATCACAGGGAAAATGCAGCATGACACAATTAAGTGGGAATTGCCAACATTCTGCTCCTGTTTATAGTTCATAGGTGTGGACTAGGATAATGGCCTGGAGCCTTTACAAGCCTAGCCCATTGGATTACCCTGGCATCGTAAGTTCCTAGTGCCTCTGCCAAGTAGAGCCACTGGAGTGATCCCTGGGGTGAATTTTCGATTTCCCATCCATTATCAAGATTTCTCGTGAGGTACTCTGTTTGACATGTATGGGAAGTCTATTTCATAGCATGGGAAGTCTCTGGGTTATGAACCTGTCCCTCCAGCACGTTCTGTTGATTGTGGTAATGAGGTTGAGGTCTCTGGAACGTGTGGTGCGGAGGGATTGGGATTTCTTTAGATGTAGCATTTCTAAAAGAGCTGGGTCAGACATGGCTTTGTAAGTCAAGCAGAGATCACCTCTAAGTAGGTAATATGAGACAGAGAATAGTTGGAGTGTTTTGAGTCTGTCGATAGAGGACAGACTCTACTACTATCTAGGCCTATCTGTCCAGGCACTTCAAACTAGTCATTGACTGAACCAGAGTACTTGAATGGATGTCTCTCTTCTTCTTCTTCTTCTTTTTTTGGCTTTTCCCGGTTAGGGGTTGCCACAGCAGATCAGCTGTCTGCTCATGACTGGCAGTGGAGTTTTATGGTGTCGAGTTGCCAGCCCGGCGCCCAACCTTCCACAGAAGGCACACACATGCACGCACTTACACCTAGGGCCAATTTAGAGTGTCCAATCCACCTACAGCATGTCTTTGGGATGTGGGAGGAAACCGGACCACCCGTAGGAAACCCACGTGACCACAGGGAGGACATGCAGACTCTGCACAGAAGGCACCCCAGCCGAGAATTGAAATGGAGAACCTCTTGCTGTGAGGTAGCAACGCTAACCACTGCACCACTGTGGCTGCCCTTGAATGGATGTTTCTCAATAAAGAAAATAACTTTTGGGTTACCTGCTGACTCTTGAGGCTATAACATTATCACTTCCACTTTGAGCACAGGCCTAGAGTGAAACATTTCCATGAAGATATCATATCTTGCCTATGTGGCTTAATTTCTCTGTCACTCAACCCTCTGAGTATGAGTGAAGAGTGAAAAAGAGAAAGAAGGTTGCTATATTCAGATTAGTTTCTAGAGCAAGTATAGCCTCCTGCTGCCTTAGAAATGGATGGTAGTTCCTTAAGGTGTGTAAGAACATAATCAGGATGATCAGATGTAAAGTGGGGACTCTCCAGACAGTTCTGGAAACTGGGCTTAGATATAAATACTTGGAAGAGAAAACTAGATGTCTTTTGAGTAAAATGAAAGTAGAATCAAAGATTGTGTGTGTGTGTGTGTGTGTGTGTGTGTGTGTGTTGTATAAAACTGCTGTGGATGTGTACTGGATTATACACTGTTAGTCTGTGTGAGTGAGATTACTCAGTGTAAGATTTTGTGCGTACAAGTACTGGATCACAGAATGTTTATGCAAGTGAGATATCTCAGTGTAACACTGCTTGTGTAAGAGTACATGATCACAGAATGATAGTTTACATGAGTGAGATTGCTTAGTGCAACACTGTGTGTGTCTGCATACTGGATCCCAGAATGTTTGTTTGTGTGAGTGAGATTGCTCAGTGTAACATTGTGTGCGTCTGAGTGCTTGATCACAGAATGTTATTTTGTGCAAGTGAGATCGCTCAGTGAAACACTGCCTGTTTACGAGTACTGGACAACAGGGTTTTGGGAGGGATAGCTAGCTCAGTGGTAGTGTATGGGAACTGGACTGGTGGGAGTTAGAGCACTCGCCATCTAAGTAAGTGGCAGTGAGAGAGAGTGTCTTGAACAAAAGTGCCTTGAGCACGTAGAGTAGAGCCCCAATAAGCCATTATTTGATAATGGCTCTCTGCTTAATATAAATGATGAATCTGATACAATGAAACAAAATATAGTTTTGAGTTTACAGTTATTAATGGTACTGGTACTACCTGAGCAAGTAGTTCACAGTGGTTCGACTTGCTATCTGTCATTAAATAATATTTCCCATGACCACATGCCTTATTTATTTGATATGGGTCTCTAGTATAGCAAAAGAGTGAGCATTTTGTCAATCCATTGTACACCTAACATTTACTAAAGTTACTGCTACTTGAGAAAAAAAAATTCACACATACAAACATACATTCATTAATACACAAGCACACACACACACACACACACACACACACACACACACACACACACACACACACACACACACATACACAGATATCCAAAGTTTATGTTTGAATTCCAGTCACTTGTCATGTTATATTTAGCAGTCAGCTGACAATAGTACAACAATGCATTAGACACAATGTCTCTGCTTTGTGAATACTTTAAAAATATAATGCATGCTGCAATAAAGAAATGCTGAATATTTCGCATTCTACAGATTCATGCTTAGTAATAGGTCCTGAGTTTAGGGAGCAGAATGGACATGATTTATCTAAGGATAGTCTCCCTGAATGACCCAGGCAGTTGTATTTAGCAGTATTACATACTGAAAACCAATTAACGTAAAAATCTTTCAATTACTAAAAATAACATTTATCTAAGCTTACTAGATGAAAGGAAACAGATATTTATCTTCCAAGATTTATTTTTCTACAGAAAACAATGTTCTTTTAGCGTCCGCTAAAACATTTGTCATTTTCTAATAAGTCACTGCAATTATTAACCCATACATTTTAAAATGTGAGCAGTCCTGACTGCTTCCCAAGCTATTCCTCTTTTTACCTGGCATCCTTTCTTGTGAGTAGCTAAAGTGACTTTCACTGAAAAGCAGCTGCATTTGATTCAGAAGAAATGTGTACTATCACCTTATAGCAAGGGTGTATTGACTTAATGTAGACAAAACTATGACAAAACAGGCTAGCACCATTTCATAGCAGGATAAAGCCTTTAGTACAGTGTGCATGATCCAGGTTCAATTACCAGCCCAGGAAATGAAGAAGAAAGCTATGTTTTATCATGTCATAACCATGAGATTTGTATTAAATTAGTCTGTTGTGCTATGTTTTACCATGTTATAACCTAGAGATTTGTACTGAATTATTCCTTTGTGCTATGTTTTACCATGTCATAACCATGAGATTTGTATTAAATTAGTCCATTGTGCTGTTTTACCATGTCATAACCATAAGATTTGTACTGAATTACTTCTTTGTGCTATGTTTTACCATGTCATAACCATGAGATTTGTATTAAATTAGTCTGTTGTGCTATGTTTTACCATGTCATAACCATGAGATTTGTACTGAATTACTCCTTTGTGCTATGTTTTATCATGTCATAACCATGAGATTTGAATTAAATTAGTCCATTGTGCTGTTTTACCATGTCATAACCATGAGATTTATACTGAATTACTCCTTTGTGCTATGTTTTACCCTGTCATAAACACAAGATTTGTATTGAATTAGTCCATCGTGCTACATTTTACCATGCCATAACAATGAGATTCTTGCTGAATTACTCTGTTATGCCATGTTTTACCATGTCATATCCATGTAATTTGTGCTAAATTACACAGCTATGCATCTTACCACATCATAACTATAAGAATTGTGCTGAATTAATCAGCTATGCTGAATTCTAACATGTTATAACCATGTGATTCATACTGAAATACTCAGTTATGCCATGTCTTACCATGTCATAACCATGTGATTTGTGCTGAATTAATCCATTAAACCATGTTTTAACGCCACAACCAGGAGATTCATGCTGAATTACTCCATTATGCCATGTTTTACCATGTCATAACCATGACATTTGTGCTGAGTTACTCCTTTGTGCTGTTTTAACAAGTCACGACCATGAGATTCATGCTGAAATACACCATTATACTATTTTTATAATATCATAACAATGAGATTCTTGCTAAATTACTCTGTTATGCTATGTTTTAACATGTCATAACCATGAGATTCATACTGAATTACTCAGTTATGCCATCTTACCATGTCATAACATGTGATTTGTGCTGAATTACTCTTTTATTCTATGTTCTACCATGTCATAGCATGTGATTTGTACCGAATTACTCATTTATTCTATCTTCTACCATGTCATAACATGTGATTTGCGCTGAATTACTCCTTTATTCTATGTTCTACCATGTCATAACGTGTGATTTGTGCTGAATTACTCCTTTATTCTATGTTCTACCATGTCATAACATGTGATTTGTGCTGAATTACTGCATTATGCTATGTTTTAAAATGTCATAATCATGAAATTCGTACTGAGTTATTCCATTGTGCTGTTTTACCATGTCATAACCATGTGACTCATGCTGAAATACTCAGCTATTCCGTTTTACCATGTCATAACCATGTGATTTGTGTTGAACTACTGCATAAGTTTACTATAAATGGCTTGCTGAAGCATCGTTTGATTAATCTTGAGTTTTGTGAACTGTACTTTCTCAGATTACTGCCTCAGAAGCTGATTTCTTGATATGTAATGTGTCAAAGGCATGTATTTAGTCATCCACAAAGTTGATGGTTAGTGGAGAAAAACGACTTATTATTTACATGCTTTAATAATGATCTGTCTTTCTACAAGTCTGCGCAACCTTGAAGTGAGACTATATGCATAAAGGAAAGCAGTTGTGAGAGCAAAGCACTCCACACAGAGAAGATGAGTATTTTAGAGTTTTCATATTTCTACAAATTACTGATCTCTTCCAGCAGATATGTTTAGTGTTCATAGATTCGATGCAGCAGAATTCATACTAAAATGCAAATGTGCATGCTCTGTGCTTAGCGCTCATAGACATTAACATACTATAGTAGACTGTTCAGAAAAATGTGTCCATTGAACAGTGTTAACCGGAGCTGCTCAGAGTTTGGTGACTTTACCCAGAGATCTGGACTGCATCTGAACTGAAATCCAAGGCATCCATTGCAAACAACTGAAAAATAAGTATATTTGAAACATATATTGCATGTTGTGAACTGTATTTATTTAAATTGCAGCCTCATTTTTGTTGATTGTGTCTGCATTTTTTTTTCTGCACTTTGACATTCTGTACTACTGCCTTATACAGCATAGGCTAGATTCAGACTTGCTGGATCTAAAAAATTTGGTATCACTGTGCTCTAAACCAGCCAACTTACATTAAGAGGGTCTCCCTGCACCCCTGTGGCAGAAGTGTGTAGCTCAGGTTCCATCTGATTGGGGTATTGCTGGAGAAAGTTTCAGTTTAGGGCTTTCTCATTGGTAGTTTGTCTTAAAACTGTTAAATTTCACCTGTATTTAAGCCCTGTGGTTGCACATAGCTGCGCATCACACAACGGGGGTTAGTGCTGCCCTTTATAGATGCAAACACCTGGAAAGTTAAGTTTTCCCTAGATGTCCATCTGTAGAACCCTCCCAAGTCCCCTGTTGCTCTGCACACTGAGTAGCATCACCACAGCTCTTCACCCTAAACCATGAACAGAATAAGCCCCTCTGTTATTCCCACATCACAAACTGATCTAACTTACCCACTCCCAGCAGTACTATGGTATAAACCTGCCATTATGGACGGTCACTTTCCCATTATTTCTCCGGCCACCCTGATTGACTTGGGCATCCTGAGGCAATGTAGTAATTGCCTTAGGTATACTGACAACCACTTAGTCCTGAAACAAATACCGTATGTAAGATATGTAATTACACAGTTAATTTGGAGGCAACCTTCTCACATAACAAAAACAAGACATCAAACAGGCTGTCAGCTCATGCACTTCACCTCTCACACAAGTTCAGGGCATAACACATAAACCCACATACGTGGAAGTACTCACTAGAAGCCTACCAGAAGATCAGAGGCCTCCCAAGCACAAATTATTTGCACATACCTCAACATGTATAGAAACCACTGTACATAACATAACTCTCCAAGGTAGAAAAACATGGCCTCAGTGGGACCAGATAACAGCCAAGGTTGCTTACTAAACAATCTAAAACAGGACCTATGTTACCTACCTGCCATTCTCTTTAACCACAGCCTGAGAATTGGCTTTATACCAGCAGAATGGAGAACAGCAACAGTAATCCCCTTGCACATAGAGGGGCCATCAACCGACCCTGGGAAATATAGACCCATAAGTCTACCCAGCCTCACCTGCAAGGCCATGGAAAGGGGCATCATGGACCTTATCAACAAGGACATAGGTGCCATCAAACCCTAGACCCAACCTAGCTTGGCTTCATTAAGGTGGATCGTGCTTATTGAACCTGGTAAACTTCTTCGAGGAAGTCACCAACGCCCTGGAAGAAGACATGACACTGCACACCTTCTATCTGGACTTAGCCAAAGCCTTTGATACAGTCAATACAACCAACAAGTATGGCACTGCAGAGGAACCATTAACATGACCTTCATAGTCTTCAAAGATTTTGTTAAAACACAATAATAAAATAAAACTGCACTCGTAAACTCTGGGCGCTGGGTTTTCCTCCTACATTTTTATTGTGATTTACTTTGACACAATGCCCCACTTGGGTATCATTGAAAAACTCTCCCAGCTAGGTGTTAACCCTTACATCACTAGATGGATATCTAACTGGCTCAGCTCTCAAAGTTGGTGACTCCACCTCTACCAGTAGACCCAAGACTAGTGGCATACACCAAGGATCTGTACTGGGCCCTTTACTATTTGGAATCTATTCCTCAGAAGTCCAGGCTAAAGTAGATGGCCTTTGGCTTACTAAGTTTATTATTGATTGTAAACTTGATGCAATCATTGAGTCTCCCAATGATGTTAACATATTACAGGAGGGGCTAACACAAACAAATGACTGATGCCAAAGTCACTGTCTAAAACTAGACACAACAAAGTGCACTATTATCCCATTTCCCACTAATTACAGTAGTGACAGCACCCCTCTATGTTCATACCCAGTGGTTCAAGATCTGGAAACACAGGTCAATAGCAATCTGAATGTTAACCACCAGGTTTCCATGGTGGTAAGGCAAGCCTTCTACATTGAGCATCACTTATGTAAAGGCCTTGCATCCAGGTCTAAGGATGTCATAACCCCACTTTACTCGACCCTAATCAGACCATTAATAGAGTACAATGCTCCCTTCTGCATGTATCTCACCAGACACCTGCAGCAACTGGAGAGACCACAGAGGTTTCTCACTAAGAAGATACAAGGTCTCCAAACCATGACCTATGTGGATAGACTGAAAGCCCTGTCGCTGTACTCTGTATCATATAGGCTACTGAAACGCAACTTATGCTGGCCTACTGGGCAGTCTCTGACCTTGGCCTGACAGAAATGCTGCACATCCACAAATCAAATGGCAGTAGAGTCACTCCATCTAGGAATCTTAACCTTGCCAGTGACATTAACAGAACATGCTGGAGAGACAAATATGTCTCCCGGAGAATGCCTCTGATCTGGAATAAACTTCCAATTCATGTGAAGCAGAGGTTTTTGATAACCCTATTCAAGCACAACCTTGGCAAATGGATGAGTGACTGCAAATTCACTCCAGGAGTGGCATCCATGCCCCTCATGGACAGGGGTAGTCAGTGCTAATATATAAAGTATGTCTGTCTAACTAAGGACAGTTGGGGCAGCCCAGGAGTGACATGGCTAGGCTATAGCACTCATCCTCTTTACTCGGCTGTATTTGTGTTCTTCGTATATTATACTTTTCAACTACATTGCTCTGAGCTCTGTTCTACCTTGTGCTACATCTGGAAATCTATATATGACTTCAACAACCATCACTGGCGTATTATTTAACGTACCTCACTGCCTACTGCATCATTTAATTTATACCATGTATTCGTGATTTTATTTTCATATCAACTGTTACTTTTGAACTTGAGTATTCAATTGTAATTTAAAATTTTCTCTTGATTTATTGTTTTACGCTGCTTTATTTATTTATTGATTTGCATTGCTTTGTATTTGTGTGGAGCTCTTCTCCCTGGGCCTCAACTGAAAATGGGTTCAAGCTCAGTTGGACATACCCGGTTAACAAATATAAAATAAATAAATGGAGGCTGCAAGCCTAGTAATCTCCTATGAACCTGTGAACCTGTAATGTGACATAACAGCCTGATCCATCTAATCTAGCTTTATTATGCTATCAAGTACTATGTCATAATACTCTTGCTGAATTTATTAGTTACGTTACTCCACAGTATGCCTTATCAGTAAAACTCATGCTAAGCTGCTCAGCTATGCTATGTTATGACCTTGTGATTTATGGAGAATTACTCCGTTAAGTTACAGATATTGTAAAATTTCTTATACCTAATGCTTGAACAAACATTAAGGTTATTTCTGCTATTAAGATTCTACAGATGGTACGACTAAAAGTAGAACTAAATGTTTTGGCTTACCATTCACACTGAATGTAGACACACTAACACCTGGAGCAAACTGTTAAACTGTTGTTTTATGTCAGGGTGCTTGGTTCACTAGATTTTATTGTTGTTCTAAGTGAAAGCAAATAACATTGATATATCGTAGTGTCCCTGCTATATGTTGTATTGCAGTTAATCGACACTGATTACATGAAGTACATCAAATCTGCTGCTGTACATATGTATGTATGTACATATGTATGTATGTACATATGTATGTATGCATGCACATATGTATGTATATACATATGTATGTATACACGTGTGCATGTACATATGTATGTATATATGTATGTATGTATACACATATGTGTGCATGTACATATGTATGTATATATGTATGTATACACATATGTGTGCATGTACATATGTATGTATATATGTATGTATACACATATGTGTGCATGTACATATGTATGTATATATGTATGTATGCACATATGTGTGCATGTACATATGTATGTATGTATACACGTGTGCATGTACATATGTATGTATATATGTATGTATGTATACACGTGTGCATGTACATATGTATGTATGTATACACATATGTGTGCATGTACATATGTATGTATGTGTGCATGATGAACCTTAGCTGCTTATTCTGTCTATGTACCTCATGCAGATGTTGGCAGTTTAATTTAACTGTGATAGACTATCTGAGGTCATCTTGAGTATCTCTAAAGTAGCAAAATGTTGTTTTTCTTTCTTCTTTCTCTTAGCTCATTAGTTCATAGCCTAGTACCATCCTATGAACCTATCAGCCCTAGGGCCTATACAAGCCTAGTCATAACAATTCCCTTGGTATTTCTTCCCACACTATTTACTTCCTGGACCCCTGTCTAGCAGGGTGACTGGCGTGATCCCCGGGGCAAGTTTCCTTTCTCCCATGCAATCATCAAGGTTCCTTTTGAAGAGGGCCAAAGAGGTGCTCTGCTTAACATGTATGGGCAGTCTATTCCAGAGTCTGGGGAGTCTCTGGGTCAGGAACCTATCCCTCCAGCATGTTTTGTTCATTGTGATGACAAGATTTAGATCCCTGGAGCATGTGTCCCTGAGGGATTGGGATTTCTTTAAGTGTAGCATGTCCAACAGCTCTGGGTTTGACATGGCCTTGTATGTTAAGCAGTGATCGCCTCTGAGTAGATGATATGCAACAGAGTATAGGTGGAGTTTTTTTAGATGGTCAGCATAGGGCATCTGTTTTAGGCCTGTGATTCTTTTGGTGAGATATTTCTGTGGCCTTTCCAGTTGTTGCAGATGTCTTGAGAGGTACATACCAAATGGGGCATTGTATTCTATAATGGGTCTAATGAGGGATGAGTACAGTAGGACAATGACCTTGTTTTTTCTGGATGAAAAGTCCTTAGTGATGAGGTGTGCCACATAAAAGGATTTCCTGACTGTTGTGGCGATGTGGTTATCTAAGGTGAGACCACTGTCCACTTGTGTCCCTAAGTCTCTTAACACACTTTCGGTGTTTAGTGTACTGCCGCCTATGTGGTAATTCACTGGTACATGTTTTTTCCCAAAGGGGATAACTATACATTTCTTGGCATTGAGCTTGAGCCCATGGCTTTGGCACCAAGTATCTGTTTCTGTAAGGCCCTTAATTTGGGGATTCAATAATGGCTCCCAGTTTGCAGTCATCTGTGAACTTTGTTAGCCAGAGTCCCTTAGTGTTGGCCTGTACTTCAAAGAAGTAGATGCCAAACAAGAGCAGTCCCAGGACTGAACCCTGAGGTACTCCACTTGTCACTTGTCGCGAGCTGGATTTGGAGTCTGCTACATTTTTAATGTGGGTTCAGTCAGTAAGCCAGTTGGCAACCCATTGAGTGACGTAGGGATTAATGCCCAGCTTAGTAAGTTTATCTATGATTCCAGAGTGGGGGATGGTGTCAAACCTTGGCAAGGTCCAGATAGCCTATGTAGACCACCTTACCCTTGTCCACAGCTCTGGAGACTGATTCAAAGACGTCAATCAGGTTCAGGAGACAAGATCAGCCCTTCACGAACCCAAACTTCGTGGGGTCCAATATTTGAAGGTTCCCAATGTTTTTGTTTATAAGTTCCATGATAATACATTCCATTGCCTTGCAGATCAGGCTCATCAGACTGATGGAGTGGTAGTTCCTGGGATCCAAGATGGAGCCACCTTGTGGAGTGGTATAAATGTAGCTGTGTGCCACTCAGTGGGCACGAAGCCTGAGGTGAGGCTATGATTAAACATGACACTTAGATGAGGTGCCAGTTCATTTTGTAGTTCATGTAGTACACAGCCTGGGATGTTGCCTGGTCCCATGGATGCTGTATTCTTAGCTTTGGAGAGTGCATTTTTTACCTGTGTGGCCATTATTACTGGAATGTGGCAATCTTTCGGTATTGAGATGGGGCCTTTAGGGGGTGAAAGGGGGGGTGAAGTTTGCACTGAATTGAGCTGTCAGGATATTGGCAATATCCTTGGGATCAGTATATTTAATGCCATTCTGTTGTAGCTCAGAGCAGATCTGCGCATTGCCATAATGCCTTGTGGTTGTCTTTGGAATATTTGGCAATTTTATTTTCATAACTAGCTTTGGAGGATTTTATGAGGGATCTCAGCTTCTTACTGTATACTCTAGTATATTAAATTTGTACGTTACCTTTATCTCAACAATTCTTTTCTCTAAACTACATATCACTCATACTCCTATGCATCTCTTCAGTTTTTCACTATAGAAATAATATTGCAAAACTCCCATAAATGGAACTCATTAGGATGTTGCATTAAGAGTGTATAACTTCTCTGTTAAAGTAAAGCAAAGATGTTCATTATTACACCAGGGTCTGCAAGCTACCTAGAACTGTAGGTCATTCAAGTTGGTACAAGCTATAGACCTGCTGCAAAAATCAAAGTTTAGTGTCTGGAAGGTGAACAGTTTACTTGTTCATATTAGTTTTGTAATCTTTTATGTTTTACTAACACAGACAGTTGTGCTTACTGTTTAAATCACCCAGGTCAGCATTTTGCCTCAGAATTAATCAAAAAAAAGAAAAACAATAACCAGGAATGTCAATTTAAAGTCCAGCATATTAATTCCATTAACCAGGGAATATGTTGAACTATATAGCCTGTGTTGCACTTTGACCATCCTAGATGGATTTGTTCCACTTGGGCTCACTTTGTTCCTTACCCCATACCCAATTTACACCCACCCCTCTTCCTCTACCTTTATACCTAGCATAACCTGTCCTGCTCAACTTTCATACTAATCAGAACAAGCCCATCACAACCAATCTTTCTAAAGAACAACCGATCCATTCTACTTTCCTCAAATACTGCAGGTAAACACCATAAAAAACTTTTTAAGTTCCCTATTTGTCATCCAACGATATTAGTAACCAATATATGCTCATAGCCTTATTATTAACATTTTAACAAAAGCTCAATAAAACTCACATCGCTACTACATACCTTACAATTCTCTAATGTATCATACTTTCAAACCATATCACATAAACATCAAAGTACTACTCCCCCAACCCTTTCTCCTATAAATGTAGTCATTCCACTTTTTCCAGTCGCTTTTCTGACAAATACCTTCAAAGTAAATCCTGGGTTCCCCTCACCCTAATAAACAAACAAAAACATTTAATCCGAATGATCAGTATTTCAGCACTAACACTTAGTGGATCCTGGAATGTATTATATGCCACTTTATAATCCCACCATTTCAGTTAAGACTAAATCCATGTTCCCTCCCTTTCTAAAACGACAACTCAGCATATTACTACCAAATACAAACCTTAGAATCCTAATCAGTACGACACAAAACATTCCAATATGTGCAGCACATTATGCCCAGACATACATATAATCACAGAAACCTGACCAAAACCTGAGGAATAAATATCAACCCGACACACACACACACACACACACACACACACACACATATATATATATATATATATATATATATATATATATACACACACACACACACACACACACACACACACACACACATATATATATATATATATATGTATACACACACACACACACACACACACACATATATATATATATATATATATATATATATATATATATATATATATATATATATATATATATATACACACACACACACACACTGGCTACAATATCCTTAGATTGGAAGGACAAAAGTAGAGCAAGTAAAATAGCCATTATCTGATAAAAACAGAAATACGTCTCCACCCAAATACTATTCCCAGCATGAAGGAAGCAGAACTCATTATCTCGTTCCTCAAAATAAACAAGCAACACACACACATGGATGGCAGCTATTTGAGTCCTCCCAGGCAATGGCACCACAATAACTGAACAGACAACAAAACCCTTTAGTAACCATCATATTAAGTGATCTTAATATTGACTGCCAGCTTATTAACTCTGAAACATCACCCAGTCCAACAAATCTCAATGTTTAATACACATGCTAAAAGAGATATAGGAAGAGTGCATAGTCTGCATAATAACCAGTACTCACAACAATATAAGCATCTCTGGCTGCCAGCATAACATTATGTGTCACCACTTATATCCTTACACATTCTAACAGCATAAACAAAAATATATATAACCAAGTACACAGCTTAGCTTATTTCAAGAAAAACACATTTATAAACACACTAAAATGCAACTGGGCCTTTCTAAAATCTCTGACATTGAACACTAAACATACTAAAGGTACACACCTCACTTAGAACAAAAACAGTAAACTCTAACCCCCACTCAGTGGCAAACAAAAGAAACAGAACATCTTATGTTGCAGAGAAATAGGATATGGAAAGCAAGGCCAGAAAAAATCCAGCCTTTTCTAGAAAGATTCAAAGAGACGAGAAGCCTCACCAAACAACACACAATCTTCTAAACAATCACACTAGTTCAACCTTTAGCAAAAGCATTACAAAAATCTCAAACTTTTATGGAAATCTATTAATAAACTCTTTCATCCAGGTCAGTCCGACGCATTAACTCCAAACACTGGCAAAAACTCAGAAACAATAGCCAATCAACTCAACTTTCATTTCATTCAAATAGACCCTCACTACTCAAAATCAAACCCTTCCCATCCTAACCTCCCAATAATTGTGGAAAACTAGAATAATCATTTCTACTTCCAACCTAATCCAACCTAAAATGTTAAAAACTCTCTTGTAAAACAAAAAATCAACAGCCTTAGCTGTTAACAACCTGCCAATTGAAGAGCAGGTATCACATAAGAAGCATCGGTGTGTGCTTGTGTTTAAAGTTAAATTAGGCTCCTTCTTCTCTTATCCCACACCTCTATCCACAACATGATCAGGTGCATAAACTAAAGGCCATAAGAAAAAAAATCAGCCGGATTGTTTATTTTACAAAGTAATCAGAGGTCTTGTTTCAACAATGGTTATATGTTGAGTGGCTAAGGGCTATGTTCAACCATCTTTTCCTTCTTGACAGCAAGAAAAAAGTAAACAATTATGATTATCAAGGTGCCAGACTACACTCCTGTAATACAAGCTAGTATTTGGGGTAAAGAATGCAGGCAGGGGCACATTACCTTAGAAAAGAATGAAAGGCTGTTGCCCTGCACCAGTGGAGGTATCCAGGCTTCTATGGTGCCCCGTGCTGACTTGTAATTTGACTTTTTTGCCTGTTGTCTGTGTTTTTTAATCAGGTTTTAATATTAATTGCCTAATAATCTTTGTTCTTTAGCCAGTTAAATGTCTGTATTCTTTAAGGCTGTTGTATACATATCTATCTATATAAATACATATTGTGTGTGTGTGTGTGTGTGTGTGTGTGTGTGTGTGTGTGTGTGTGTGTGTGTGTGTGTGTGTGTGTGTCTAACAGGCGTGTGTGACTCTCAGCAAATTAACTTGACTAGATAATGTTCCTGTCGAAAAGCAGCTTGGTTTATGGATTTACTTTTTTACAAATTAATAAATTAAAAAAGAATAAATATATACAGGCCTTCAGAATGTCAAAATCCCAGAATATCAAAGACCGCATCTTCGAGATGAAATGAACAAAAACCCATTTCAGCGAAAGACCAGATTAAAGAATATCTTCCCAGGGTAAGTAACAACTTGTTCAAAACTCACAAAAGCTAAATGGGCATCATCCCCAACCCACCCCGGTGGAGGGATATACCTTCATAACCCCCAATGTGGAGCTTTGCCCCCACACACCCCCAACTAAATATACCAACTCTGAGATAGTACTACAGTTGAGAAAAGGGCAAAGTTCACCTTGTTGGTCAACAGGTTACTTACCCTGGGAATACATTCGCTGATCTTGTCCTTCTCTGAAATTAGTTTTCATTCATTTTGTCTAATTGATGTGGTTTTTGATCTTCTGGGAGTTTGAGATTTTCAGGTAGACCCATATATATATATATATATATATATATATATATATATATATATATATATATATATGTGTGTATTTATTTTTCATAAAGCAAATATACTGTATATATTTTATACTGAGAATTTAGCAACGCATTATCATTATTTTTTACTACATCTTATGTTAACTTGTAAAGAAATATTCTTTGCATACTATTAGGGGTACAAAAATACCTATGAAGGCATTTCCACACAAATATGCCAAACATCCAAGATACACTTTTCATTGTTCCTCATATATATATATATTTTTTTTTTTTTTTCTAATTGTCGATTTCGAATTCATACTATGTTGTTTGGATTTTTTTTTTTTAATATAGCTGTCATACATTAACTTGCATCCCCTTCTTACTAATCTTTTATTTTCAGCTGTTTCCATCCTAAGTTCTGTTAAAACTTTCACATCTGTCATGCGTTCTGTGTATGGTCTTATTGAGTTATTTCTGTTTAATTTAGTCAGTAAGTCTTGACAAAATATAGGTGGAGGTTCAGCATCAATTTAGCACTATCCCATTTCACCACACTACCTAATCATTCTATTTGCTCCTGAAGTCTCTCCATGGTTTCCTCTAGTTTTCATACATTGTAATTTTGAGCAAACACAATGCAGAAGTTATCAACAATTTCTTAGTGTCATACCTTTGAGGAGGTAATTACTGCATGAATGTTGGACATTCATGCAAGTTAAGAGCTTGGTTATGTAATTATTAATTTTGGAGTAGGTACAATCCAGGGATTTTGGTTATGTAATTATTAATTTTGGAGTAGGTACAATCCAGAGAGTTTGGTTATGAATTTTGGAGTAGGTACGATCTCGTAGCAATCTAAGACTGATGTGCTCAGCCAAATTCACCAACTTTGACCCTGGAGTTCGGTTTCTATCCAGTGCTTCAACCTGGATTTAACATTATTAAGTTCAAGTAGAAAAGGGTAAAGACCTTGCATGGTACTTTGGAAATTATTTGTCTCCAGATGAGAAAACAGAGTTTTTAGTTAACCAAACTGACCATTTGTTATTTAGCTTTTGTAAATTGAGTCTGTGATATATTCATTACCGAGGAACTGTACTATATCCGTATATTAAATTATAGTGACCAGATAGATCTCTCTAAATGTCTTCAGTAGATGAGACACATGGTTGCTTTGTACTAAGGAGAGAAAATATTGTTAGGAAACTTGTCCCAGCTGCTGGTGAACACTTACAGTGATCTTAGGTCAAGAAAAATGGTGTTATAGATAGTGTTGTTTGTTCTGTATGAAAAAAGCAGATTGGTGATTCTGTGATGTCCATGGAGTGAGGTCTTTTCTAATTCATGGTGGTTCCAAATTTGATGGAAGATAGAGACAAAGACTCTACTCCTCATGGCAATGTTATGGATGGACGTGATATAATGCTAGAGTAAGAACTGCTTCTATGTTGCACTTTTGTCTCAGAGCACTGCACCCTCCATTATTTGACATCCAGATGAAGTCTGCTGATGGAAGGGCGTGACTTTTTTTTTTTTTTTTATTGCAAAGGGAGAAGCAACTCATTAGATCAACTTGAAGAATATATGAAAACTAAAACTATTTTGGAAATGGTATCTGGTAATACCATCTGCTGCTTCAAAGGATGCAAATCAATATTGTTTTATTCATCTGAGCAACAGACTTGTATGAATGAATATAAAAGAATGGAGTATAAAGACTTTAACCATGGTTGAAATCCAAATTTTCTGCTTTGTCGGAAGATATAGGGTTAAAATGAACATTTGGTCTGCAGGTTGGCATGCTCATTTCTATTTGAATGTTATGTGGGATTTTTGAACAATGTTTCCTCTTTCTTAGGCTAGAGAGTGGAGTGAATTTGGATTTTTTTATGAAACCAGCCCAAGACATGCTACTGATGGAGAAGTTAATCACTGTAAAGCAACATGGAACACTGATGAGTATGTGTTGTGTCAGCTGTTAGGTCATCTGTAAGAGATGGTGCTGTTAGGTCATCTGTACGAGATGGTGCTCTTTTATCATCTGTAAGAGATGGTTTCTGTGAGTGACCTTTGTCTTTATCAGGCTGTCAGCTGTTAGTTCATCTGTGAGAGATGGAGTCAATGACTGATCCTTCTTTGCTGAGAAGGTGCCAGTGATTACCAAAAGACTGTGGTCACTTTTGATGTTGCACAAAAGGTGACAGTGGATGTTAAGACTGTTATGCCTATACGTTAGTCTCAAGGGATGGGTTTGTGGGGTGTTTGACACTCCTAGCCCTGTGGATAATGAGAAAGAATCCATGTTTCTCACTGGTACCAGTTACAGGCTCTGCTAAAATGGATATGATTCAGATTTCACTGGCGTGGAGAAAGATGGGAGAAAGTTGGAGAGGTCACTTGGGAAAACACTTGGAAGCTTGAAGAGTATAGCTTCTGAAATAGATGTTTTGGACAAAAATGTTGCTTAAGGATGGCAGGGAAGTTATATATATGGGTACAACCTCTGGCCTGAAAGAGATCAGAAAAAGAGATGATTGAAAACAATCCCCTAATAAGACAAAGATAGCAAAGGCTGTCATCACTTCAACATTTTGGAACCCTTGGAGTTAATGGTATAAGGGATGCTTATAGAAAATAGTAAAACAAAACCTGGATAATTGTTTCTTCCAGGATCACCAGGTTGTTCAAGGACAATGAATTAACTTACTGGGGAATGTATTTCTGCAGAGGGAGTACTGTTCTGAATCATTACTATATGGAGTGGAGACATTTGGCTTTTCCTTTTTGCCTCATAATAAACAACAACAGCTTTGTATTATATGTTACATGGTAGGGTTGTTGTGTGTTTTGGTTGCATTGCAATATTAATAATTGTATTGAATCATGGCCTGTTTGGCCATGGAAAGAATTATGTGGTCATAGAAGACAACATGGTTAGGGTGTTAATTTTAAGAAGGGTAACGTTGTGATATGGGAGTCATGTTAGGTAACAAAAGATGGACAATGATATAACTGGAGGCTATTGAAGAACACAGAGGACATATTTAGCTCTAAATGAATATGTTTTACTTTTTTGGGGACAAACATGTCTTTTGGTTAAGCTGCTCTGTAATGGGGCATTTCAGTTACCTAACTGACACGTATGTATTACCTCTCTGTTATTTTTTTTTATTATTGGATTTTAGGGGATATAACCTTAGTCATGCTAAGTGAAATGATATATATGCTAAGAAAGGGCATTTTATGGATATCTCAAACCTTATTTTTTTACTCTTTATATTTATTTTTAATTATTCTCTTGGATCACCATGACAAACATTATTGTTATTGGGAGTTTGTTTGTTTTCGGGCTACAGAGGTGAAAAAAATGTGCAAGTGACGGAGGTCATACATACCTCTCAACCTGGAAACATCAAAAATCTGGACAAAGGCCCATGAAATGCAGGTACAACTGGCCAAACATCTGTATGCTGATTAACATAAAATGTGCATATATAATTATTTAACCCAACGCACACTCTCCAATGGAATTGTGGGATACCAACATTGAAATGCAAATTGAAGAATAGAAAAAATATTAAACACATACATTAGCAGAAAAGAAAACAAACCATATAAACCATTTCATTTTCATGCATTATAGATTACATGTATGTTTTCTTTCTTTTTAACATATTCACTCCATCATTATATAAACAGCTGAATTCCTGCCTTTTTCCTTTAAACCATACACCTACTGAACTTTATTCTGCATGTATTGTTTCCACAAATTCTAGTTATTTATACATAATTTGCTCTTTCCCTCTTTTAAAGATTCCACCTCTATAGTAATTTTATCTCGTTTATACTATGTAAACCAGTTGTAATTTTATTACTTTATTAATTCAAAAACCAGTAGGTGTTTGCATTTACAGGACACTGTAGTTCCATTGCTTATATATTACATTTTGCTGTATAGTATTCAAGGCTTGATTTTAAACTACCAGACTGAGTCTGGAAGTGGAAGCATATGGCAAGACTTCTGCCTTGGACAACATATATTAAAGGCTGTAATAGTTAATTACTGTGTCATCTTTCAAATTTTATAGCTTTTGCTTTTAAAAAGTTTGTATATATTACTACCTCAAAAAAATACTGTATTAATTAAAATCATACCAGCTTTTTTGTAACCCTCAAACCAGATTGCATACATCAAGTCATTTATATTATACTCCATTTTGTATTTGAGTTCTGTTCAAGCAGTCACTAATCTACCTGTGGCATATTTACTGTATCATCACAATTTTTTATGAAGTGCAGAAGACAGTTTCATAAGGAAAATAAATTTCTGCTTATTTGTAATATTTTATGCTGAGTGGTATCTTCTTTGACAATCAGTAATTTATCATTTGCTTTAGCGGTGGCTCAGGAATCAAAACTGTGAAGGGATTAGTCTGTGACAGTCGTTGTCCTGCATTTTTGGGAGGTGATATTGAACAAATCTTAAAACAAGCCCAGAACAGGATGGGAGCACATGATACAGATTGTGTTAGAACTGGCATCTGTTTCTGAAGAGATTTTTTTCAGTAATAACCTACAACAAGCGCATACCTGTTAACCCTCTCTGAATTTGCATAATGTCCCTGATTTTACCACATACTTCTTGCTCCGACACTCATAACGTTATTGATTTTTAGAGTATTACTGTAAAATCGAGTTGGTCAATAATGTAAGGCATTACAGTATCATACTTTCTGTTCAGAAGTAAATGTTGATGCAAAACTTGTTGCTTTAATAACTTTTTAAGTGTGAATTAGAGTAATATTTAAAACTTGCTCATAATGTCCAGAATTCAGCGATAAAGGAGAACAGTGGACTGTATGTTATGGGAACATGCAGACTGTAGAATAATGTTTAGGAGGAAGACTATAGGTTAAGGAAAGACAGGAAGAAACTGAGCAACATGTATAACGTGTAACATTGGAGGTGGTGAATAATGTGTGTGTGTGTGTGTGTGTGTGTGTGTGTGTGTGTGTGTGTGTGTGTGTGTGTGTGTGTGTGTGTGTGTGTGTGTGTGTCTGTGTGTGTGTGAGTGTGTGTGTGCGTGTGTGTGTGTGTGTGTGTGTGTGTGTGTGTGTGTGTGTGTGTGTGTGTATGTACCTCATTTTAAGGAAAGTTTATTATTTTCAGTCTTACAAAGCCTATGCTCCTGGCTGTTCAATTAGGAAAAGGATTGTGTCACTGCCTCACTCAGTCTGACCTAAAGGCATTAAAACATCCTGATTTACAAGGCAATGCTTGGCTTTCCTACTGTAATTCAGAAAAAAAGGTCTACAACATTCAGAAGGTTTCAGGAAACTACAAGTTTTCTCTGCAACATAGTTAAATAAAACAGATGCCTTGCCAAGTGTGACATATCCCTAGTCCTTGCGAAGTGTGACATATCCCTAGTCCTTGCGAAGTGTGACATATCCCCAGTCCTTGCCAAGTGTGACATATCCCCAGTCCTTGCCAAGTGTGACATATCCCTAGTCCTTGCGAAGTGTGACATATCCCCAGTCCTTGCCAAGTGTGACATATCCCTAGTCACTGCAGACCGTTTCTGTTAGGCAACAGGCATTAGATACGCATTTCGTTATTATTCTTTTCTACTTACCTGACGCTCAAGCCAGAGAAAGTAAATGTTCTCATCCTGCTGGTTAGAAAAAACAAACTCTGCGTAAGCTGGCCCTTGACAGAATGTAAATTGTAAACAGCTCCATGGGCTGCTGTGCTGCTATATTCCATCCAAATCAAAACAGGTAAACAGTCCGAGTCTCTCAATGCCTTCCATGAGACAGTCACTGTCCGACTGATTTCAATAGGCTAATGTCATCATGCACACCCCTGCACATTGATGATGTTGCAGGATACACTGGCGATGCGTGATGATGTCAGCCACAACTTCAACTTGCAAATAAAAATTTAAAAAAAAATCAGGAACTGAAGGGGCCACTCTGGAATTCGTGGCACCCCATTATTTTGCTCTCAAAACTGGTAAATATCAAGGAATTCGGCACAGTTGAGAGGTATGAGGTCATAGGAGGATTCGGGTGGCAAGGTGAAGGATTTGTTATTTTGTTTGTGAGATAGTACTTTGAGGAGATATGGCCAGATACATTCACGGGTTGTATGAAACAGCTTTTGCAGAGGCATTCACACTCACACCAAGGCATTCTTTTCATTAACACAATTAAAAGGGAATGTATCAGTTTCTTAAGAAGGATTTAGGAAATAATTTTAAGGATTTTATTTGCATGTGGATACATGAATACATGACAAATTTGGAGAAAGGAAATCTGTTTCATAAATTTCCCAATGATGTTTATTTTGTGATATAAACGTTTCTGGATTCCTTACTGCTTCAGGGCCATGGAGTTCACCGGGAGTTACACACGGGTATCTTTAAGTTGCTGCATTTTATTTTCAATATGTTTTCTGAATCTAGCTATGGGATTTTGCAGGGCTGTTAACTGAATGCCTATATCACCTGTTTAAATATTTTATTTTACAGTGCCTCTTGTAGCTTAGATGTTGTTTTAATTTTTGTAGATTTTCAGATTTGTACATTACCCATATATATGATGGTTTGTAATCTTTTTAGATGCTGATATGTTTCACATTTGTACACACTTTTTAAAATTTTTTTTTTTTTGCTTTTTCAGTATTGCTTCTGATTTGGTGTTTTAAATAAAGCACCTTATGTTCTTCAATAATTAAGCTCTGTGTTATATTTGTCCACATCCAGCCCCAAGAAAATCAGACCACACCATCATGGCATAAGACGACTTTTATTAAACAACATTTATTAATCACATAATTTATTAATCACAATATAATACATAACTTCAAATATAACAAATTAACAGTGGGTAGCATCAACAACTCACCTCTGACCCACCACAAAGTAAGCAGCATTACCCCAACTGCTCACTTACTCCAACTTCACACCAGAAGCAGCGTAACACCGCTCACTTCGATAACCAACCAACCACCTTGTAAGATTCAAAATATAACACCAGAGGGGGACCAGAAGAGGGACACAGCAGCTCCTCTTCTCTCCCCACCAGCCTAATACAGGCTGTTCCCCCTCAAAATTACTTCAGTGTTTCCACTAAACCTTCCAAAATCGACAACAGGTGCACATTGAACAAATCCAAGCCAATCTCACTCAAGTGTGCTCTGTCCTTCTTAAATCAAAATGGATCCCTATCATCAAAGTCCTTATGATCAATAATACAAATACCCGGGTTCTTCAAGTGCCTCAAAAGCCTAAGGTAAATGAAGTGCTGGACGCTCTCAATACCCATAAAATTGCCTACATTTCTCCAAACCAAACATGGTACAATTTTCGACCACACAATGATCATGTCAGGAAACCTACTAATTAAACTTGCCAAGTCCCTCAGCACCTTGAGCTCTAACTGCCATTTTGGGTTAACCCCTAAATCTTAAAATATGTGGGAACACAATCCAAACTCATATGTCTGAGAACTCATCCTCGAGCCAATGCCACCTGAGACATCTAACACCATGCCAAAAAAAGTCTCCACCCATACGGCCGCAACCCCATATCACTTCCATCTGGCCTAATCACAGGCCACTTCACAGCTCAGTATATATAGGAATGACCCAATATGACCACTTTTCTACGTGAAAGGAAAAAAAAAACTTCAAACATGGCAAATAAATAAATAAGTCTACTTATCTAATGTAAGAAAAAAGGTCTCTGATGACCAACTCCCCACCCTCTTTATACTTCCACTGATGAACCTTCCCTTGCCAAATGGGATGCTCTTCCAATGGGAAAAGAATTGGTAGAAAACCTCTCACCCTTCAAGCCTACACATTGAAAAGTCTTCATTATCACACTCAAAAACTGATTGTCTGCTATTACCCTTTCACCCAGAGACCGAAAAACTAAATCCTGTGGACTCCCACTGTATGACAACTGCAATCGTCTGGCCCATGACACTGGACACAAGGACTCATCTTTGACATCCACAACACAATCTGTGCACTCTTACTCCACTGATCTGCTTTTGATCAATGCAACCATATCCCCACTAATGAAGGAAATATAACCGCAGCTGGCCACATCAATGAACCCAGCAACTCGTTCACCTAAATGTTCTGCTATATGTCCACACTGACAAGGTAAACCGCAGTGTATAATCCACCTCATTCCCTTTCAATAACTGCAAGCCTATCAACAACCCCTTGGAAGCCTGCCTTGTCATTGGCCAATACCTATCAGCCCTTCTACCAGCAGTCTGACCCCATCCTTTTAACATCCGAACTATCTCCCATGACTTTGTCAAATCCTGCAGTTCTGCTACCCATTCAAATATATTAATAGCAGCCAAGTCCACCTTAACTGACTGATCTACCTTGCCCTTGACCCAAGCCTTAGCTAAGCACTGCAGCAACATCTTCACCAACTCTCTCCTCCTCAGGTAACTGCAGTACAAAATCATCAAACACAGATAATGCCCTACCATACATCTTCCTCATCAAATCTACCCAAGATTGCTGAATCAACCATTCCATCACTTCAGCTCAATCACCACACCTCCTCCAGCAATGTGACTGGTTTGGCTTGTGCCTCCAGGGCCGACTGCCAAAACCTGTGAAATAGAAAGTGAGAAAGGCTGTCAGTAATCACATTCTTAGAACCTGACAAGTATAAACCTGAAAAAAAAATATCAACAAGCTGCAAAACCAATTTTCTTAAAACTAACAAAAGTAACCTAGATTTTGCCATTTTTTACTTTAACACCAGGACCACTGCCAAATTGTCAGTATTAAAAAACATCTTCATACCACAATATCAGTCTTGATATACCACAGAAGTCACCCAAATAGATATCAATTTCAAAAGGCCACATCCCTTTTCCACTCCTCCTCTCAATCATCTGCCCGACGCACTGCAAACCATACCCCGTTAAAATACTCCTCCATTACACTCCTCCCTGCAGCATCTGTAAAAAACTGCAATTCTTCCTGATTGACCTAGTCCTCCTGCTAAAATAAAATGCCATTGAAATGGTCCAAGAAGGAAAACCACAATTCTAACTCCACTCTCACAAGCTTGCTAACACTTACCCAATGATGTTTGCCCCCCCCCTTTTGAAAAGAATGCTACCAATGTGCAAAAGGTGCAACTGGGACTAATTGGTCAACTTGCAAAGTTCAAGAGCTCCAAAAGCTCCATGATGTCCTTAATCTGCACCTTGTGTCTGGTCATTACCCACACAATCTTCCCTCCTGAACTAAGAATTCCTATACATGAGGGAAAAATACACAATGTTTTAATGCTTTCAGAGGTATGACAAGGTAGGGCACAGCAAGTTAAGTGCATTCATCCCCTAGAAGTGTATTAAAATGTTCTGGATAGCTAAATAAAAAAATAAACGCCACCCTCTCCCTCCTTGACAACGGTTAACATCACACCCCACTTGCATGGAGAGTAACTATTACTGAAGGGTGCCTCACAGCCCATGAAACACCCCCATAACTCCTCCAAAAAACATGGTATACCAACCATCCATCAGCAAGGGACCATGGTTAGCTTCATCCTTAACCACCACCAACGAATGATAAGCAAGCCAAGAAGGACACCATAACCACCAACCAAAGTGCCACATAACAGACCCCAACCAGTGATACAATGCTCATGACACTTTCCTCCCCCACAGTGGTTAACACTGCACTATGCATGTACAGTGAGCAACCATTACTCAGGGTTGCCTTGCAGCCTACAAAACACCCCCTGACTATTGTGCCTCTAAAAACACAGTCTCACCAACAAGAGAAATCCTCCAGCAGCAAAGGACTGTGATTTGTCTCATCTGTAACATCACAACTAATGAACAATAAGCAAGCATAGAGGATGCCATAGTACAAGGCTCACAACATGCTACCAAAAACTCAGAAAGGCAGCAATCACACCACCACCTACTCTTCTTGCACCAAACAAAATACAATATAACTGAATACACACAGCGACAAAAAATCATTCGCTAATACACTTCAAGACATTTGACCCTAAAATTATACTGTGCTTATCAAAAAACATACCCATCAAGCTATGAAACATAAAACTCTCATATTCATATCCATAGAGAAGTGAAAGAAGAAGAAAAAAAAGAACTTAAACAGCCGCTAGCCAACTTCCTTGCTGCATACCAATATTAACCCATGGCCTACTTATTCTCTTGTACCTACTGGTCATCTTGAATGTAATACATGCAGTAGCAGAAGTTCATGTTTAAATCTGTTCTCCCCACCCCACAGCTCCTACACAAAACCGAGTTAACTCCTCCCTGCCATTACCTCACTTACTCTCTAACCACTGTTTAACTCCTCCCTACAATTACCTCACTTCCTGTCTAACCACTGTTTAACTCCTCCCTGCCATTACATCACTTACTCTCTAACCATTGTTTAACTCCTCCCTGCCATTACCTCACTTACTCTCTAACCACTGTTTAACTCCTCCCTACAATTACCTCACTTCCTGTCTAACCACCCTTCTCCCTAACCTTAAGCCTTCCTTGTCTCACCACAACACATTCCACCACTTAATTCTTAACTCCTCTGTCCACCCACATCTCCCCACACCCCAAATCCCACAGGCATCTCTGGACAAATTAGTTTATTTTCAAACCACATTTTTTCATCCACTTGAACTAACATTGTATCAAGCAGACAGGAGTTGATTAACATAAGTTTCAGGCTGGCATCTTAGAAGTGCTGCAACCCATCTTATTACTTGCAATATCTTGGAAAATGAATTTAAGTCTCTAATGTGGGGTTGGCATATCAAAAATGCAGCATATCCTTTCTACTATGTTGCAACATTTTAGAAAATAAATTCAAGTCCGTTGTGTGAAACTAAAACTCACAGCTGTTTTGACTTCTTGATAAGGATAAAAAATCAGTGTGTTTCCAATGGAGAAATTCACTATGTGTTTACTTTATTTAGCCTATAGGAAACAGCAAAGAAGACAAGATATCCAGATTAAAATATTAGGTATGGCACTGGTTTAAAAATGTAATGTGCTGATATAAAAATAACATTCCACCATTATGGCTTTGCTGGGTTACTTTAAAGACATATGTCTTCTCTAGATCTGAAATACGATGTGCTGCTCATGCACAATGCCCAAATAAGAGATCTTTCATTTGAAGGTTAAACTGTTGTGGTTTAGGGGTGTATGATTTCATATCCAGCTTAGTGTAGTATCCCCAAGCACAATGCTTTCAGGAGTCATTCATTCAGCAAAATACATGGCATACCCATAATTTCAAAAGAAATGCGCAAAGTTTCTGGAGACTAAGTAAACGATTATTATAAATACATGGATATTTCACAAATTTCATTGAACATTTGAACTGTACTTCAGCAGGCTCCTTGTACTTATTTAATTAATTGTTTTTTTTTATTGTTTTGTATATTTTAAGCCAACTGTACTTGCAGTGCAGTACTCTAAACATACACTCTTAGGATAAATCCACACTTCACACTTCCATCTCAAATTGCATTAATTACATTTACAAGAGGTTTTCAACTTTTTAAAGCTACAGGTACATTTTCATTCCATTTATGGAAATGTCGCCCAGTATTACATAACATGAACAGTCTAAAGATAGTATTACATGAGACCAGATGACTTGTGGTGATGTCACATTTATTCTTTATGCTGCTACTTTCTTGGAGTCTACAGATTGCCATGGTCAGGTGAAAGCCAAGTGGTAGTGGCTATAGTAAAGTCTAGTTGCCAACTCAGCTTCCGGAAGGAGGATGCTTGAGCTGTGCTACAACTGAAAAAGTCCCTGGTGGAGGATAAAAGTGTGTGCTTATATGTCACACAGATGTACAGGTGGATAGAAAGCTTCTTACTGTTTTATATCACCAAACTGTCTAGAAAAGTTGGGAACAGAAAAATGATGCACATAATCTATCATATGCTGAGTTTTTAAAGATTAACTTACCTAAACCTTAAAGACCTCCAAAACACAACATAGGCACAAAGCACACTCAACATATTAAGCCTAACTCCTCACAAAGCACAGGGAGTCCAAAAGTCACAGGTGCTGAGTTCATAAGGCAGGCATCAACCCAGCCAAACATTCTTTTTATAAGTGACTCCATTATAAGACATACAGATGTACCTCTTACCAGGCTGAGCAAGGAAAGAGTGACAGGAGCCTAAACAAGAATCTCCACTCCCTATAAACCCTACTCACCCTGGAGGACATAGACATCTGTGTTGTGACTGTGACATGGTTTAAAATAGCAGACAGCACTCCGGCTGTGCAGGGCTATAATGCCTTCCACACCTTTAGACCAGCTGCTGTGCAGGAGGGGAAAAAAGGTGGAGATGTCTCAGTCTTCATCCAGAAGAGACTAGCATCAAGGCTGGTAAAGCAGCATGAGGCATTCTTCATGTCCAGATAACCATCAGAAAGATTACGTTCCATATATTAGCAAGCTATAGAACTCCCTCTATGACACAAGAAAGTCACAATGCCTGTCTACAGGAACAAGAATCATTCAGTATTAAACTCAGTGCCATTTTCCTAGGTGATCTAAACTATCCTACTATAGACTGGTAAACCTACACCACCACTAATGCACAAGCACAGGGATTTCCGGACATTGTCTATACAAATACCCTGGAACAATTAGTTAGAGTACCCACTGGGGGAATAACATCTTGGATCTTGTTCTTACTAATATGGGAACATCTTGCACCATCCCTTGTGTATCTTCTTCACTAGCTAGGTCTCACCATAAAGCATTCACCTTTAAAATAAAACTGAAACCAGAGATCCCTTCTATCCACAGTACCTTTAGAAATTTCTTTAAGACAAATTATCTATTCCTAAGTGGTATAGTGGCAAGCTTCAAATCCTACTAAACTCAGTTAATTCCACTGAATACATAGCAATGTACACCAACACACTATACCAGCACATAAACAGCTTCATAGATACAGCTGTACCCTGTAGGAACAAGCGGAGGGCAAAGCCCAGAAACAAACCTACATGGTGGAACTATAATATCAACAAACTTTAAAATAAAAGGAAAATAATTTTAACAAAAGTAAGAAGAGAATTCCCAAAATGTTAGAGGCCTTGTTACTGAAATAAACCAAACAACTCAGGAGCTTAATAAAAATTCACCAAAGCCGAGTTTGAGGCTAAAATAGCTACCCAAGTCAATGACAATCACAGGGCAGTTTTTAGTTATGTTTGCAATCTCAAAAGCACAATGCAGAAATGCACTGAGCTGATTTTGAATGATGTTATCTACACTGAGGCTGAAGATATAGTGAACTTACTGCCTAATAAATTCAGCCCAAACTTTACCCCACTCTCCCCTCCATCTGTCTCTCAAGATATACCTGAAACTGGTTCACCTCCAGCTATCACACAAGATCAAGTCCTAAAAGTGCTATCAAAAGCTAAAAATACTACATCAATGAGTCCTGATAATATCCCTGAATGTATCTTAAATAGCATGAAGTATGATTTAGCCACAACCCTAACAACACTTTTCAATCTCAGCCTCCATACAGGTTTTGTATCAAGAGAATGGAAGCAACTACAGTCATTCTGGTGGATTTTTATTTTGAAAATGTCACCAAAGCAATGGATGAAGGCAAAATGGTACATACCCCATGACTCAACCTGGACAAAGCTTTTGACACAATTTCCCACTCAGGCATAACATAAAAAGTAAATAAACTGGGAATAAACCCTTAAGTTACCCACTGAATTGCCAACTGGCTCACAGATATGATGCAGATAATGAAAGCAGGGGAAGTTGACTCCACAAAGAGACCAGTCACCACTGGAGTTCCCCAGAGTTCTGGCTAGGACCTTTCCTATTTGGAATCTACTTTTCTGAAGTAAAAGCTAATATCAAAGGTATCTGGCTAAGTTTGCAGATGACTGTAAGATAGGAGCAGTCATTGAACCCCCAATTGACTTAGTCATCCAGCAGGAAGGTTTGTCCCAAATAAATAACTGCTGCCAAAATCTTGGACTGAAACTAAATGCCAAAAATGAATTACTGTATCCTTTGGGAAGCCATCTACCCCAGGGAACCACCACACTGACAATACAACCTTAAGAGTTGAACTAGTTATTTGGAATTTGGAAACATATGTGGATAGTGACATAACTTTTGACCAATGTGTGTCTATTGTTTTAAGAAAGTCCTTCTATTTTGCACATTTTATAAACAAAGAGATTGTATCTACATTTAGGGATGTCATTGTCCCCTTTATTCAGTTCTCATTAGGCCAGTCATTGAATATAATGTCTCTTTGGTATACATCTGTCCAGACATATGCGGCAACCGGAACACCCACACATTTGCCTTAATCAAGGATACAACACCTAAAAAACACATCCTGTATGATATACTCAAAGCCCTGTCACTATACTTAGTATCCTATGGACTGCTAAGACTTGACCTGTGTCTGTCATACAAGGCATCCTGTAGCCAAAAAAAGGCCCAATACTTAATGCAGAAATTAAAAAAGACTGAGACTGAGTAAATAAATAACCTTTAATTCACTTTAGTTAAGCACTTTCATCCACAAATACAGGACTTCATCAGAACTAAAGTAAAGAATATTAATGCAAGTATGTATACTAGCAACCAATGAGGAGTTAATTAACAATTAACCAATCAGAGTCAAGTAAACTAAGAAACCCAGTATCACACAAAAAATCAATGCAACATAAAATTCTTTAAAAATATCCATGTTTGGAAAAAAAATATAAAAAAAAAACAGTCATGATGCATAATACAATTAAATTCATAACTTTGCAGAGTGTAACTTTAATACACTACCTATAGATACAAATTCATTCAAAACTGGCTTATTAGTTGTGTTAAACCTTAAATGGCACAGTGACTCTTTAAATTCCAGTTTGGATTCCCAAGTGCCCTCCCCCCTACAATTTATATTATTAACATTTTCTAACGTATTATAATTTAGTCTACCATTGCAACAGACTGTAGTATCTTTGTATAAAGCATTTAATATATTTTCTTTAATCACATCATATAAATGTTCATAAATCCTTTTTCTTAAAGTATGCTCTGTTTTTCTAATATAAAATGTTTCACAGTCTAAACAAAAAGCCATGTAAACAACTCCTGTAGAAGCACAGGTTGCCTGAACTTTTAGGTTAAGCTTTTTGTTCTTCAGTGTAACCAGAACAGTGTCACCTTCCTAAATGCATATTTACACTGACTACAAATTCTACATTTTTTGTGGCTCTGGAGGAGACAATATTGTTACTAGTCTTTGTAAACAAGGTTGTGTTCTGTACAAATTTATTCTTCAGATTCTGGCTTCTTTTATATACAAAGTTAGGAGTAACACCTACAACCTTATATAAAAGTTCATCAGCTTTAAAATTAGCCAAGTTGTTTTCCACCACTCTTCAAATTTGTAACATTACTGCTATAACAAAATGCCACTGCTCTTTCAAAATGTGTTGTAGAATCCGTGGACAAGTTCTTGGGCTGAAAGGTTAAGTTGGTCCCTAAAATGGGCTTAAACTTGTTTCTTCACCCCTTAAAAATCTCAGAAATTAATTGATCTATTATTTCTCAGGGTAACTTCTCTGTAAAAACATGTTATTTAAAATCTATATCTCTTCCATAAAGGTAATTTCATCTGATATCATTCTAGACTAACAGACTAGTTATTCTTTAACTAAACTATATTTTTTGTTTCCATAGGTAACAACTCGTAAAATGTAAGTAGGAATTTGAAAAAGTGGGTTTTCTGTATATATTATAAATACCCCCTTCTTTTTTAATTAGTTTAAAATAAAAAAATCATATAATTCTGTGTGTATTTGTATCAGAAAACCACAAAAATTCTATAGTTGAACTAATGTAATCAATGAATTCTTTAACTCTTGGGTTTGTATCCCTACACAGAATACATATGTCACCAGGAATCAAAAATATTTTACCCAAGAAGTGGTTTATTTAGTACTGAAAACAAAGTCTTGTTCCCATTTAAACATCACAATGTTGGTGTAAACAGGGGCACATGCCAGTCATATAAACATCTTTTGCTTGTCTAAAACATTCCCCTTCAAAATACAAACAGTTTTTGTATAAAACCGGTTCCATTAGGTTCACCAAAAAGTTCACTCTCTTAACTTCCAAAAAATCAAATGTAGAAATAACTGAGTGGAACATGCACAACCCTTCCTCATGAGGAATACTTGAAAATAAATCAGTCACTTTGATGGTTACGAATGACAAAGCAATATCCCAAAAATCATTACTAATTATACTCAACAAGACTGAAGAATACTTCAAAATGTAGTTGCAACAAACTCGAAATTGCTTCAAAGATCAGTCTATAAGTATTGTAAGGGGCTAGGTCTTCAAACTTTGTGTGGCTACTATGGGCCTCAATGATGGATTGCTGATATTCTTATGTTTCTTGGTTATTACAAAAATGGCTGGCAGCCTATGATTCTTTAATGTTAGAAACCAACATTTGCCATGATTAACCCCCCCCCCCGCATTAAAGAATCATATAGAAACTAATCATTTTTTCAATAAGCGATACTGATTTCATTGATTGAGACTTGTTCATACCTACTAACATCATAAAGTAATTGCAACATTTTAGCTGTGTAATCAGCACTATACATGATTACTTTCCCACTTCCCTTGTCTAGTTCATCATTCTAATTAATCTGTTAATTGAAAGGTTGTATAATAATTCTCTCTCACAATCAGTCAAATTGTTTAAATAGTATTGTTTTTTTTCCCTTAAGGGCTGAATGAATTTCGTTTTCACAACTTTTTTGAAATGAATAAATCACAGGATTAAAGGAGGATTAAAAGTACTGCGTTTACTAAGCTGGTTGCAGTCTTGTTTTATCATCTTGTGATCCTTCTTAAAAATATAAACCAGGTTTATTTTCCTTGGAAATAACTTGAATTCAATTCAAACATCTTCTGAGTTACCCCTATCCCTGGGAACAAAGGTAAACCCTTTTTCAAAAAGAGTAAAATGGGTCTTAGTAATTTGTTTGCTACTATAGTTAAAATAGTGTAGCCATCGTATTTATGGACAATACCATCTTGTACAATTAGTACCTCTGGTTGGCTTTGGATTGGTAATGCCTCCCCCTGTCGTTGTTGTTCCTTTCTCTGCTCCTTCCCCTTCTGCCTCTTTCCTTTTGGTTTACAAAAGTGTTCTGTTGGTGGTTCCTATTGTTTCCCATCTGTGACACTAGTCACTCTGATCTCCTGTGGGGGGGGTGTATAGACAACTCTCTAAAAATATGTAATTATGCCCCAATTTCCTGAATCTAAACCGTAACCATTATTTCCAAAAAACATACTCATTGTCCCTTTATGCCATATTTCCTACATCTACTGTATACCCATTCATATGGTTTCCATTATTGTTCCCTAATTTTTGTCATTTGGGGGTGGCTAAGCTAAACCATTCTCATAATCATATTTGTCACACTCATTTTTTTTTCTGTTTTTTGGCTAAAATCAAATCAACCTGTTAGTCTATTTTGTTAAATTACAAGGCATCTTCTGACCCATTACTGGTAGAATTACTGCACATCAGCAAGTCAAGTGGCATCAAAAATATTCAGTCTAGGGATCTAAACCTCTTTGGCAACATCAACAGAACAGTTTGGAGGGACAAGTATATCTCACAGAGGATGTCACTGCTATCGAACATAATCCCCATCCACATAAAATAACACTAATCCCTGTCCATATTCAGGAGCAACATAGATATATGAATAAAAAACAGAAAGTTTACCCCATGACTTCATTCAGTACTACTAATGGACAGAGGCAGAGCCTAAATACTTTATCCCACAGATGTTTTCCCTCAAATTATCTATGGTATGATTCCAGTTATTCTCAGTATGGGTAATATATAATTATTGATTATGTGATGGCTAAGGCCAGTCTATATCAAAATGGGATACGTTATTTTGACCACAAAAAGGGAAACTGGCTAGGCTTAAAATGGCCCACAAGGGTAGCTAGCCTAGTACTTACCTATAAACATATGAACCTATGATGGTAACTCTGTGTGCTTAATGCTGGCTGTGCCAAATGCTAATCTTCTGTCTTTGCAGTGGACTGTCCTAACACCCTGGCCACCTCTTCAACCAAATAACTGAACCCTTTCATTTAACTGAAAAGCAACATTTCATAGTTTCATAGGTAGGTACTAGGCTATTGGCTATCCTGAAAGTCTAGGGTCCTAGTCAGGAAGTAGATACAGTGCACACACACATAAACACACACACACACACACACACACACACACACACACACACACACACACACACACACACACTATGAAATAGTTCACATAAAATCAGGGAAAATGGGACTTAGAGACAGCTGTGAGCAGCTATTAGAAGGGTAACCATGACTATAGAACTGGTGTGAAGTGAGACACAGATGTCTCATAATGTACTGCAGTTTATGTAAGCAGTTATTAGAAGGGTAACCATGACTATAGAACTGGTGTGAAGTGAGACACAGATGTCTCATAATGTACTGCAGTTTATGTGAGCAGTTTTGAGAAGGGTAACCATGACTATAGAACTGGTGTGAAGTGAGACACAGATGTCTCATGATGTACTGCAGTTTATGTGAGCAGTTATGAGAAGGGTAACCATGACTATAGAACTGGTGTGAAGTGAGACACAGATGTCTCATGATGTACTGCAGTTTATGTGAGCAGCTATGAGAAGGGTAACCATGACAATAGAACTGGTGTGAAGTGAGACACAGATGTCTCATAATGTACTGCAGTTTATGTGAGCAGCTATGAGAAGGGTAACCATGACTATAGAACTGGTGTGAAGTGAGACACAGATGTCTCATGATGTACTGCAGTTTATGTGAGCAGCTATGAGAAGGGTAACCATGACTATAGACGTGGTGTGAAGTGAGACACAGGTGTCTCATGATGTACTGCAGTTTATGTGAGCCGTTATGAGAAGGGTAACCATGACTATAGAACTGGTGTGAAGTGAGACACAGATGTCTCATAATGTACTGCAGTTTATGTGAGCAGTTATGAGAAGGGTAACCATGACTATAGAACTGGTGTGAAGTGAGACACAGATGTCTCATAATGTACTGCAGTTTATGTAAGCAGTTATTAGAAGGGTAACCATGACTATAGAACTGGCGTGAAGTGAGACACAGATGTCTCATGATGTACTGCAGTTTATGTGAGCAGTTATGAGAAGGGTAACCATGACTATAGACGTTGTGTGAAGTGAGACACAGATGTCTCATAATGTACTGCAGTTTATGTAAGCAGTTATTAGAAGGGAAACCATGACTATAGAACTAGTGTGAAATGCGACACAGATGTTTCATGATGTACTGCAGTTTATGTGAGCAGTTATGAGAAGGGTAACCATGACTATAGAACTGGTGTGAAGGGAGACACAGATGTCTCATAATGTACTGCAGTTTATGTAAGCAGTTATTAGAAGGGTAACCATGACTATAGAACTGGTGTGAAGTGAGACACAGATGTCTCATGATGTACTGCAGTTTATGTGAGCAGTTATGAGAAGGGTAACCATGACTATAGAACTGGTGTGAAGTGAGACACAGATGTCTCATAATGTACTGCAATTTATGTAAGCAGTTATTAGAAGGGTAACTATGACTATAGAACTAGTGTGAAGTGAGACACAGATGTCTCATGATGTACTGCAGTTTATGTGAGCAGTTATGAGAAGGGTAACCATGACTATAGAACTGGTGTGAAGTGAGACACAGATGTCTCATAATGTACTGCAGTTTATGTGAGCAGTTATGAGAAGGGTAACCATGACTGTAGAACTGGTGTGAAGTGAGACACAGATGTCTCATGATGTACTGCAGTTTATGTGAGAAGTTATGAGAAGGGTAACCATGACTATAGAACTGGTGTGAAGTGAGACACAGATGTCTCATAATGTACTGCAGTTTATGTAAGCAGTTATTAGAAGGGTAACCATGACTATAGAACTGGTGTGAAGTGAGACACAGATGTCTTATGATGTACTGCAGTTTATGTGAGCAGTTATGAGAAGGGTAACCATGACTATAGAACTGGTGTGAAGTGTGACACAGATGTCTCATAATGTACTGCAGTTTATATGAGCAGTTATGAGAAGGGTAACCATGACTATAGAACTGGTGTGAAGTGAGACACAGATGTCTCATGATGTACTGCAGTTTATGTAAGCAGTTATAAGAAGGGTAACCATGACTATAGAACTGGTGTGAAGTGAGACACAGATGTCTCATGATGTACTGCAGTTTATGTGAGCAGTTATGAGAAGGGTAACCATGACTATAGAACTGGTGTGAAGTGAGACACAGATGTCTCATAATGTACTGCAGTTTATGTGAGCAGTTATAAGAAGGGTAACCATGACTATAGAACTGGTGTGAAGTGAGACACAGATGTCTCATAATGTACTGCAGTTTATGTAAGCAGTTATAAGAAGGGTAACCATGACTATAGAACTGGTGTGAAGTGAGACACAGATGTCTCATAATGTACTGCAGTTTATGTGAGCAGTTATGAGAAGGGTAACCATGACTATAGAACTGGTGTGAAGTGAGACACAGATGTCTCATAATGTACTGCAGTTTATGTGAGCAGCTATGAGAAGGGTAACCATGACTATAGAACTGGTGTGAAGTGAGACGCAGATGTCTCATGATGTACTGCAGTTTATGTGAGCAGCTATGAGAAGGGTAACCATGACTATATATTTTTATATGATACAAAATGCTTAAACCAACCCACAATTAATTGGATAATTAAATTAATTTATCCAATTAAGTCAACAATGCAGCAACCACACAGAATTTAACTTTTAAAAGTAACATTCATCAAGAAAGTTTGTATAAAAAAATATATATATATTCATATACAAATTCATCACAACCAAACACTTTCAAAACTTAGTTTCCCTATATTATTATAAAATACAATTAATTTTGGAATTGTTAACTATCTAAGTATAATTTAAAATAAATTCATTTTATATTTATCTTATGTATTTTGTGTTATGTTTAAAGAAATACTATCCAAAACCAAATTTAATTCTAAATAAGCAACAAAGCAAACCATTATGTTATTAACAAAAGTGCAATAAATGTAGTGTATAATTATTAAATTTAAATGCATATGAGTATTCTTACATTAATGTACAAGTGTCTTACAAAAAGTTTTTATATATTTCACTATCTCTCCAAAGCTTTAATGTTGAGTAAACATTTAACAGAACATGCATCATTAATGCCTGGATAGTTATAGGCATTAGTTTTCAGCTGCCATAAAAGTTCACATTCTTGCAACTTCAAATACCATGGCCCCCCTCTAGGATTTTTGTCCACTTTTTCTACTACATTAAACAAAAAACTGTGAGAGTCGTTGTCCATTACATGCTTAGCTAAAGCGTTGGATGAATTTCTTCTAGATATAGCATATAAATGCTCATAAATTCTGTTCTTTAGCAAACTTTTGGTTTTACCGAAATAATAAGCAGGACATTCTTTGCATCTAGCAAGGTAAACAACTCCTTGAGTCTCACAGTTAAATTTACCATTAATGTAGTATCTAGAGCCCCTTATCATAAAATTGGACCCTATTTGTATGTGTTTACAGTATTTACATCGCCCACATTTGAACATCCCTTTATTCATTTTATAAGGTCTAATGGGATACTCAAATAGATTTTTCATAGAAGGGGCCCTTTTATAAACCACTTTTAACTTTGGACCCAATAGGGAATATAATTTCCTATATTGCATTAATAATTCCCAATTACTTTGTAAAATGTTTCTTACTTGTGGGGAATACAAGTTAAACTGTGTTATAAAACCAACACTGTAGTTCATATTATTGTTGTTATTGTTAGAGCCCTGATTCATGTTTTCAGGCTCACCATTACTAATGTTAATGTCATAATTTTGATGATTTATATCAGTGGGTATCCCATTATATAATGGCCCAAATATTCCTTCTTTCCTTTTGTTTTTAATTTCCACGAATACTGTGTTCAAAAGTTTCTGGGGGTAGCCTCTGTTTTCAAACATTTCCCAAAGGATCCTACATTCTTCTTTAAAACCCTCCTCTGTAGAATACATACGGGAAGCTCGAACAAGTTGACCTTTTACAACCCCCTTCTTTTGAAAATAGGGGTGGCAACTAGTGAAATGTAGGAAAGAATTACTGTATGTTGGTTTACGGTATATTTTGGTGGTAAAGACATTCTTTGTTCTATCTTTACTGATGTTAATGTCTAAAAAATCAATAGATGTCTCACCAATTTCATGTGTAAATTCAAGAAAGGAGGTAAATGAATTCATTGCACTTATTAACTCAATTATTTTATCTCTCCCACAATTTGCTATCATTAGAATATCATCCTGATAGCGTGTATATTTAATAATGGTGTCCTGAAATAACTTGTGTGGAAAAAGGAAAGTCTTTTCCCAAAAGGCCATGACGGTGTTTGCGAAACTACCGCCAACAGGGGAACCCATCGCCACTCCTGTAGTTTGTAAATAAATATCTTTCCCAAACATGAAGTAATTATTAGCCAAAACAATCTCTAAAATAGAGATAATAAGGTCCACGTGAGTCCCAGGGCACTTTTTTTGTATTAAGAATTCACGTGTCCACTCCAAACCTGTTACATGGGGGATAACAGTATATAGATTTTTAACATCTGCTGTCACAAATGTTAATTCATTCTGAAAAGAGATGTTATTAAGGCTCTTCAGGACATGCCAGGAATCCTTACATATCTGGCTCTCAGTCCTGAGAAATTCTTTAAGTTTGTTGTCAACCCATTTAGCACAGGAATAAGTGATGGAGTTCCGTCCGTCTATTATAGGCCTAAAAGGGGGGTCATGGAAATTTTTATGCAGTTTCGGGATGCCAAATAGCACCGGTGTAATAGGTGCCGCCATAGAAAAATACTGATATAAATCTAATGTAATACTCCCTTCTATAAATAATTCACTTAAATGATCTTTGATTTTTCTATAAGCTTGGTTAAATTCGTTAAGAGATACTAATTTATATTCTTCTCCAGCAAGTAACAAATACATTTTCTTTAAATAATCTTTCTCATACATTAAAATAGCCCCCCCCCGCCTTTATCAGGCTTCATTACCCGTATTTCATGTATTCTGATATGTGCAATTAATTCCCTTTCTTTACAACCTAAAGTTCTGTATTTATTTTTACAAATTTCATTATATAAGTTTCTTAAATGAACCTCAGAAACTTTTTCAAACATTATTAGGTTGTTGTCAAGCGGGGGGTTAAATACACTTGGTACATTTTCCATTCCAGATTGCAAGCTAGCATTGTTTCCAAAAAGTAACTTCAAGTTTAATTTTCGTGCAAACATTTTTACATCGCAAAGAACCCTAGCGATGTCAAAGTTGGATGATATTGCATAGGAAAAACCTTTAGATAAAAGTTCAATTGAATCTAAACAAATATCAAAATTTGTATAATTATAAACTTGAAAGTCATTACTCTTACTTTTCAGAATATTCAAAGTCCATTCTTCATTAGTATGTTCAACATCTAACGACCCTTCTTCTTGTTGGATGTGAACCGGTTGTGGCCTTTGCACTATAGACGTGGTGTGAAGTGAGACACAGGTGTCTAATGATGTACTGCAGTTTATGTGAGCAGTTATGAGAAGGGTAACCATGACTATAGAACTGGTGTGAAGTGAGACACAGATGTCTCATGATGTACTGCAGTCTACGTCTTGTTTAGGACTAGAACATGTTATAAAGCAATTTAAGTTAGAATCATACTTTTCTTTTGACCTGTGTCTTATTTAGAACATTCAGACATATAGAAAGTGGTGCTTATAACAATTTCATTTACAGGTACAAGTGATAGTATTTCTGATAAAATTGTTTAATTTCAGGATATCATGGTTTCAGTTAAATGTAAGTGTTTAGTTTTTTTACACATATATTTTTAAATCATTCTTATCAACTCTAGAAACATTAAATAATTGTGTCGTTATCAGGTATTCCCATTACTTGGTGACTCCTGCTTTGAACTTTTTCCATTCAGAAGGATCTGATTTACATTTATTAATAACCACTTAGGTACTGAATACAACACTGAGGATAACTAAAACAGATAGTTGATATTTTATGTCAGCATCTAAAAATTAGGAAACCGAATTAAACACAAGTATACAACTATGAAAAAGCAAACTATAAAAATAGTAGTAAACCATTGCCTGAGGTGCCTCTATAATGAATCAGAATTGATGAGTAAATGTTCTTTAACTGAAGAGAAATATGACTGCAAAAGAGCCAACTTTATAAAGCAAAATATGACTCCTACAGCTCTTTGTCTTCCATTCTTTTTACATATATGCGTACATACATAACTTATCAGAGCAGGCTATAGTTTGTTGATATTTCATATCCCCTAATGTTCATTTGTATGTGTTTAACTATTTCAGCTGGAATATAGCATTGAATGAAACTATGCAGTTAGGCCCAGATCTGTCACATTAATGGAAAACATTTGCACCACTGTTAATGGTTGTATTGCTAATTTGTAGTTGGAAGCCTGCTTTTCAATTAGGATTCCCTTAATATAAGAGAATGCTGAGGCATTTTCATAGTAACTAATTCTTAATAGAATGACAGACCACAATCAGATCTCCTCTAAGCTTCCAACATCTCCGGAAGAACAGATTCAGCATCTTTAGCCTTGAGTCATAATGATATGCAAAACAACTTTGCCTGTATTTTGAAACATTTCATTCTATTTTTTTCCATTTTTTCACAAGGATCTAATTTATATTTATTAGTAATCACTTAGGTTGTGTAGAACTCAGTCCCCCATTTTGGGGACTGTCTGGAAGAATCTGCCCAACATCATGAAGTTCTTTTGCAACACAAAACATACGTTGTGACCCTACACCAAATTGAAAGGTATATGAACAACCTCAACATAACAACACATTTTGTCGCCTTACACCAAGTTGAAAGGTGTAGGCACATCCTCAACACAACACAACATATTTTGTTACCCTACACCAAGTTGTGTGGTATATGCACATCCTCTACACAGCATATGTTGTGACCCTAAATCAAGTTGAGTGGCACATGCAAATCCTTAACACAGCATATGTTGCGATCCTAGTGCAACTTGAAAGGTGTATGCACATTCTCAACACAACACAACACATTTTGTTACCCTACACCAAGATGAAAGGTGTATGAAAATCCTCAACACAACACAACATAAGTTATGACCCCAGACCAAGTTGACTTTGCATGTGCATCCTGTCTACTATATTAATTAGTAGATTTAGGATGTTGCTGAGATTAATTTAATGGAATGCAAGGGCAGGAAATCTATGTAGTCCACTTTGGGACTGTGACACTAATTCTGTCACCAATGGTACGTCTGAGATTAAATAAAAAATATTTGATTTGTAGAGTGTAAATCTCCACTCAGAAATAATGGTAGCATCGTCCCAGACGTTTATCAGCCCAAGCCTTATAAAATAAAAGGGCAGAGTTAGGTGAAGGGAAGTCGATGAAATCATACTAAAAGGAAAGAATGACTTGAGTTGGTCAGTCAGTAAAAAATGAGGTCAGATCTGCACGGAAAATGTTATTGTGAAGAAAAGCCCTGACTATAGCACTGCAGAAAAGTGGTGGAAAATGTTTGTACAGGGAAAATGTTAAAATGAACCATTAAAAGAGAATGATGATAAAGTGCTTGCCTCAGTAAAATCCTATACTTTTAGGCAGTCTCCCAGCTGTTGAAGTAAGACAACAAATTGTAAAATGTTTATAGCACTAAAATGATATGTTTAAGTATAAAGCTGACAGCTTAAATGAAGCAAAACACTGAGAATAAATTGCATGCATCAGTAAAATACTTTGATAAATGTGTTTTGATTTGAACAAAGGAAATGTTTGGGTATAAAAAAAGGCAGTTAAAGTCTCAAAATGTGTCAGGCAGTGAAACTGAGCTCTAATTATTTAAATAGTTTAATTCCATTTGGTTATGTTAATAATGATATCCATCAGACCCTGGGGAGAAGGAGCTGCTTAGATTCACTACTTGCTATACAAATGTTTAGCTTTGATTAACCAGAAGATTAAAAAACCCTAAAATGTACATTACTGCTTAAACAGCATGGCACCTTATTATTTGGTAGAAGACAACTCCTAATCTTCATGTGAGGGTGTAAATTCTGCAATGGAAGCCCAGAAATGGAACTGCTCTTCTAAGGTTGGCTCAGCACCTCCTTACACGTGCATTCTCAGGTGGTCTAACTGGGCATATGTTTTCAGAAGTCGGTGCCACTAGAGTGAATGCTCTTTTCTGCAGCTCCTTTTTTTCTTCATCTACACCAGCATTGTTGCAATCAGCCATTACTGAACTGGAATGACCGTTGTGTAGTCATTAGTTCAAGAGAACTTACTGTAGGGGTCAAGAAAATGCATATGTTTCCTACAATTGTGACTGCATAACCCTAGACCATACCAAATTAACAAATGACCAAAGCTACAGTTTGTTGTCCACAACAGAAACTGAAATACTTCAATTTGCCAGTAAAACAATACACTGTGTGTGTGATACCACAATTTAGGTGGTGAGCACAATGAATGATTATATGACAGCTTCAAGTAATTATTGTTCTGCTGCCTAACAAAAATTAGTTAAGGATGCATGCAGGTGTGGTGGTGTCCATAGGTACTCAGGTATATACTCTGAGCACCATGGGATGCCCTTCTTAAATGAACTATTTTATATTTCTAGACTGTGCTGAGTAGTTGTGCCTTGATTCCAGGCCAAGAGCTTTGCTACACTGACGTCCACCTTGTCTCCTAGACACAGAGAATGTCCAGCTTCCTGCTTACCATCATGTTATCCACTTTCATGTTGCATCCTGTTATTGAACCTATAGTGACTGTAGCAATTCTTAGTTCGTATTTTGCATGTACATTTGTTTTATGTCCAGATTTCTCTCAATAGAGCTATCCCAAGTAATTCAGGCTGGGCAGCTGGACACCAGTCAATTGTTTATTGATTCAGGGCTGCTGAGCTTTATGGCAGGCACATACATTGCCCAATAGATGCACATAGAAAGATATATAAATCCCTCCCACCATTAGCATGGATCCCTGGTGTAGGTTGGAATAGGCTGGGTCATCAATCCACTTATTACCTGCAAAAACCCATGCCCATTTTTGGCAACATTAATCAAAGTAACCAGATCACTATAGCTAATTTTGACACCATTGTGTGGCTAGCCCTGACATGGCGCAAAGTCTGTGATCTGTGTTCTCTTATCTAGGGGATACTGTATACCACAACTGATCCCCAAAGACAATGGTCTATACAACTGTTCCCCTATAGGCACCATCTAGAGCTTGTGCTGTTGCTCACAACTCCATTCTTGGGTGAGTTTGAGGTGGAAACATCCAGCATGTTTTTGAGTGGAACCCCACTGCAACACATTGAGAACATGTAAACTCCACACAGACATTGGCCGGAGGACAGGACTGAATGTTGTACCTTGTGAATGGAATGTGAAAACCTTAATCACTATGGCAACTGTGTCTCTCTAGATGTACACCTTGGAAGACTGGTAACAATACCAAAACTTCTGACTTTATCTTTCTATTAGGTCAGAAACCAGGATACAAGGAGTTTGGAAACACAGCATTTCCTAGTCTCCTCTCCCAACTATCACAGAGCCCCTGGGTTACCAGGAAGACCAGCATTAGGTGTCATTCACAGAAGGAGGAAAATTTAGATAGGAAAAGGGAAACAGGAATTACAAATAATATAAGAAGGTGCATAACCAAGCAGACTCTTTTGTACAGAATCTGCTGACGTTCACTACATCTCCACACGATGTGCCACTTTTTTTTTAATTTGGAGGTGAAAGTATACAGATAGAAGCTCTCTGTGTACTTTTTGGGGAGGACTATGACCACTCTTGTCCCTTGGAGCACAGTGTGGATTTGTTTCTCTTGTACTGGGTTAAGAGAGCAGAGGCTCCAGACCCAACTCTCCAAAGCTGATGACACTGAATTTATAGGGCAGTTGATACATCCTATGGGAGTATAGTGTAAGGGTTTAATTATCGCCTCCCCTTGGTGATGGATGAATGTTATTGGTTGAATAAGGCAATGAAATCAGGAGTAATGAAATGAATTTGACAAATGAAGATGTCCACTAGAGGAGACATGCACTCCACTGGTAGGGGGTCGGGAATTTTCCAGTCAGAATTTCTGATTAGAGGTAGAGAAACTATTATTTGCCTATTAAGTATGTTGATTATCTGAGTTTCTCAGCTTTTCCAACCTGACATGAGATTGGGATATAACCAAATTAGTAAGGGTAAGGTCAACTGGCAGAGATCACAAATGTTAGCTTATATTGTTTGAAGACATATGGCTGAGCTTCATACCTTCAGCTAAGCTATAACACAAAAATCTGGCGTAATGTAAAGGGAGTCTGCAATTAATTAGGATGTATGTAGGATTCAGCATAACTGTGAACATTAATGTTTTAATCACTTATAAGTCTTAATCACTCATTAGTCTATGCAATGTTATTACTCAATTGTTTGTAAAGCATTAGATGCATAAAGGGTTTGATAAGAATGTATAGACAGGTATGAGTGATATTACCAGTGAACAATTTAAGCAGTTATTGCTCTGTGTAACAAAAACATTGGCTGACAGCACATACAGGTGCAATTGTGTCTTGCTGCACGGAGAGATACCACGACAAATTGATTCCGAGACTAGATAAATCATTTTCTTTCAGCTATGTTCATGTTGTTGGATTTCATATGGCATAAGTGCTCTGCTGTAGACGTCAGGTATTCTTTAGTACCTGCTGAATTGGGATTTACTGCAGCATCCAAATTTGATACTGCAGAGTACTTTACTGAAGTGGCTCCATTCATCAACTACCACATTTTTTCCATGAGCTGCTAAATTTACTTCTGCTTAGCCTTTGAGGAATAGTGCTTGTGTTGAATAATAAATCATGTTTACTGTAGTGGCATGACCATGTAGCCTAGCTACATTTGTGGTGATGGTTACTGAGTTTTTGATTTACTGCAGAGATCCATCCTAGATATTTTATTTGAGCAGTCTCAAGTGCTGACATTGAGTTTAAGATGCTTTTGTGTTCATTATTTTACTGCAGAATGTAAGAATGAAACTAAACAATATGGATTGCTATCTATTGGTGACATTCTTGAGCTCATACCACATTGTTTTGAGGATTAGGTTTGATTATATAAAATGTCATAAATCAGTTACTTAGCAATACTAACTGACAATAGCTGGGCTTTTAGTGCATTTATTTCTGCAGTCAGTAGCTAAAATGAGATAAAATCGTTTAGAACTTTTATGCATTTATTTGTAAATACTAAAAAAATCAAAAAATATCAGTAAAATCTATTTCCTTTTTTTTTGTCTAAAGAATCCATGGCAATTTTTCATGATTGCTCATAAGATACATGTAATTTGTCTTTTATACAGTAACGGCTAATTAATATACAAAAACGTAAATGTTGATTGGTCTTTGAAAATGAGCATATCATAACAGAAACAAGACCAGCTGGCTTTCTGTTAAAATATTTTCCTTCTATCTAAATTAAATAGCAACTTAAACCACAATGAGTTTTACCTTTTTAACCAACCAAGAACAGGCATGCCAAGTATGAATGAAAGAACATAACAAGCACTGATGTTAATTTGTATTTCACCTATGTTTGCTTCCTGTTTACATCTGCAGTTGTCATGCCCTACAATCAATATCCACATAAGAATCCCTTAAAATATTTTAGGAAACTTATTTTCATTTTCATAGAGCTTGTACAGATCCACAGCTAAACACCCAAGAAGACTGCACAGAACAAGCAGTTATGTTCCAAAGCAGTGCTCAGTAAATCCTAAACCAGTTGCACAACAGACCTACCCTTAAATGAATAGACAACATTGTGCTGCATTTTTGATTCCTGCAGATGTATTGTAATGACAGGTTCTATGACAAAGAGATTACAATACTACAGCAGACAAACAAAAATGTGTGCATGTGTGAGTAAGTGAGTAAATGTATGAGTAAGTGAGTAAATAAGTGTGTGAGTGTATGTGTGAGTGAGTGAATAAGTGTATGAGTGAGTGCATGTGTGAGCGTGTGAGTGAGTGAGTGCATGTGGGAATGAGTGAGTGAATGTGAGTGCATGTGTGAGTGAGTGAATAAGTGTGTGAGTGCATGCGTAAGTGAGTAAATAAGTGTGCCAGTGTATGACTTAGTGAGTGAATAAGTGTGTGAGTGAGTGCATGTGTGAGCATGTGAGTGTGTGAGTGAGTGCATGTGTGAGTAACTGATTAAATAAGTGTGAGTGAATAAGTGTGTGAATAAGTGCATGTGTGAGTGTGTGAGCATGTGAGTGACTGAGTGCTTGTGTGATTGAGTGAATACGTGTGTGGCTACGTGTGAGCATGTGAGTGAGTGAATGTGTGAGTGAGTAAATGTGTGAGTGAGTGAATAAGTGTGTGAGAGCATGTCTGAATGAGTGAATAAGTGTGTGTGTGAGTACACATGTGAATGAGTGAGTGAGTGAATAAGAGAGTAAGTGAATATGTGTATGAGTGAATAAGTGTGTGAGTGAATAAGTTGGGAGTGCATGAATAAATGAGAGAGTGAGTGAATAAGTGTGTGAGTGAACAAGCGAGCATCTATCTATGTCAGTGAGTGTGTAAGGGAGTGCACATGAGCTCTAGTGAGTGGCCTTTTGTTTGAGCAAGCAAATGACTGACTGAATGCATGAGTTTGCAAGTGAGTGAGTGAGCTAGTGTGTGAACAAATGAGTGCATGAGCAAGTGAGTAGTCAAAGTAGTGTGCAACCACAGAACATGAGCAGCACATGCCTTTGATGTCACAGAACACTAGAAATTGGAGGGAAACCATTAAAGTATTTTTATGCAATGACATTTATAAAAGGTAAGACTTTTTTCTTAAAAAAATGTCCGTGTATAACACAGTAATCCATTCCTTTGTGGGTAATGTGAGATTTACCCACAGCTGGCTTAACCCTCATTATCAAACCTTGCCAACCGTGGGTAAATCTCACATTACCCACACCCAGTCATGGATTATTACTACATATTTGCTGGCTCCATTTTTAAAATTTGTTTTTGAGAACTGGGTTTACCAATATCTTTTTTCTGGTATTGAGGATGTTATTATCCTATTTAACAGAATTTCTATTGGTTTAATATTAACATTAACATTTTTAGGTATACCTCTACCTTGATTTCTGGTCTCCTGAAACGAGTATTCTAGATCTTGTAAAAAAGCCTATGTAATATATTCCTTAATATTTATGGACCACTAATGCACTCCTTACTCTTTAGGTACTTTCTTTATGACTTTTTGAACTAAAGTGGTGTAAATGATTCCATGGATACATATCACCCCTGTAAACGGTTCTTGCTCTAATTTTCTACAGTTCTTGATTTTACTCTTTGAACTGCTAACAAAGGTGCAAAAAGTCACAGATATCTGTTTGGTCCCCAATTCTTTCAAACAAAAATTTAAAAAATTAAAAGTAAATATAAGTTTTTACTGGGCAACACATGATGGATAGGGGGATTCATAAAAGTTACGACAAAGTCTACACTATGTGTAACCTTTCTGGGTTACATGACAGTAAAAATATTGTGGTAGGGCTGTTCTTGAATTCTGAAACATTACAAAAAGTGTATACATAATGTACACTTTGTGGTGACCTTTATCAATACCCCTGGCTACTTGTGAATTTTTCATTAGTATGGAATAATAGGTCTGAGTGGTTCTTTTCTCATGTTGTGTAATTATTTTATGTAGTAGATGCACAAATATAAGTAATAACTTTACATATTTCATTACCTATTTCAGTACACAACAAATTCATATTTTACAGCCAGGACTTTGTCATTCCCCAGAGCTCTGTTATGTTATGACCTCTTTGTGTTTCATTTATGACTGGTGTCTGGCTGTTGTACCCTGTACCAACACCTCACTGCATTATATGGCAGATTTAGTATATGAAAAGATCACACATGCATCATACGGTAGATTTAGTATATGAAAAAATCGCACATGCATCATACGGTAGATTTAGTATATGAAAAAATCAGATATGCATCATATGGTTAATTTACTATATGAAAGAATCACACATACATCATATGATTAATTTAGTATACTTCCTTTACAAACAGAATAAAGGTAAAAAAAATCAAACCTGTACTTGTGTATCGAAGTAAAACATGGAACTGGGAAGGGAAAAATTACATTGTTCAAGAAAATATGCAGTGTAATAAGGCACTTTATGTTCTCATTGAAGTAATTTTTGTCTTTACATATTATGAATGCATTTAACTTGTTCCATGACAATGCAATTCTAGTTATTTCTGTGTTGATTTGTGTCAAAATAAAAGAGTGAAGGCAAATGAAACATAGTCTGCAGTGTTACATGTGAAATATGAGTAATGATAAATGTGTTAATTTGAGTTACCATGTGAAAAACTATATTCACTGCTAGGTGTAGAAAATAAGCGATTTGTACAGCTATGAAATCATACCTCTGAGAGAGGAATCTTCTGCTTATGCCTCTGAATTATATGCAAAAAAAAAAAATTGGAAACTAGATACATGAAAGTGAACTGGTCATAACATTTTATACACTATGTCTGTTCTGGGACCATAGTCTTATAACTGCATTTGCAGTTGTGGGAAGATTGTGTATTGCTGCAAGATTTCAGCATAGTTTATACATTATACTGCACTTCTATCTCCATGTGTAGAATTACTTGTAAAACCTAGCTATTTGTATTTAAAACCCTGAGTGTGACCTTAATCTTTTAGCTACATTCAGAGTGTGGCAGGACTGTGGACTACTACCAGATTTGAGTCTCATTTGGTCATTTATTACAGCATATTTTCCATATATAGTGTTACTGGTAAATTTCTACAGTCTTCTCTCTTAGTCTGTGTTGGGACTGCAGTGGTAGCAGTGTTGTGAATTCTGCTCCAGGATTTGCTGCTAGAATCTACTGCATATTACTTACCTGGTTAAAGTTGCATTCCACAGCCTTTCTCTTTAATTCACAACTGTTTATTTACTGTTCTTTGTGTCTGCTCCAACCCCTACAAGGACAGTAAGCTAAAGTTTCTGCCAATATTGGCTTTATTTGACTGGATCCTGTTTTAGCAAGCCTGCTATATTTAGTACAGAGATACACCCACCAGAGTATTTTGTTCAAAACTAAGAGTTGTAGAAACCTCCAAACTGTAAGAAACAATGTTTTTTTTTTCCAAAAGCATTTTTATTAAATTATGTTAATAAACATGGACATAAAGTATAAAAAATAAACAATATAAAACATAATAACTATTTACACTATATACAAACATCCATGATAGACAGTTGTTTTATCCAAGAAAGGTAATCAATATTTATCTAACAATCTCTCCAATTTTTGGCAAGCTAGTCTTTTGTGTGTTACATTTGATGATTTCTGGTAAATAGTTTGCATTTCTTTTTTACATACAGATTTTGCTATTGAAATAAACTCAGTAAACATAAGATCTTGCTTATTTTTCTAGTTCAATGTAATTATTTTTCAAGCAATAGCTAGAATTAACCAAAGAACAGGTAACTGATGTTTAGGAATTACACTTGGGGTAGGGACATTGAATAATATCAAAGAGCTAGTAATTTGACAGTTATCAGACCACAGAGCTTTTGCAAAATGTCTAAAATCACTCCAGTATTGTGTGAGAGTTCTACATTCGATGAACATATGAATCAATTTGGCTTCAATACCACCACATCTCCAGCATTTGCTTTCATTACTCTTGGTTATAAGGTCAATTCTGTGTGGAGTGTAAAAGCGTAAAAGCTTCTATGAATAAATCTCCAAGTATGTAGTCTCCAATATAAAGATGATGAAGTGTTTTTTATTGAATTTAATAACTGTTTCTTATTATCGCTAGATAAAGGTTCACCATTAATCTTTATGCAGTAATTCCAAAAAGCTTGGTCAAAAGTAATCAAGTATTCTCGTAGGATTTTATATACAGGTGATATGCGTAATTTATGTTCAATGTTCATCAAACTACATCATATGAATAGTTGTATAAATCTTGGTATAATATCACTTTCCAGATTTATTGACACTCTCACTTTATTTTCAACAAACTGTCTTAAAGATTGAATACAGAGCCAATTATCTTGACAGACATTATATCTGGCTAAGAAAAAGTTCATTGGTTGGATGTTCTTATTGTCTATAAACTGGTGCCAAAACTTTAGATTATTCTCTTTAAGATTCCGCATCTTATTGATATTGAAGGTATCTAGGCAATCTGGTGTATAAGCTATGGGAAATGTAATGAAAAAGGTGTTCTTTAGACTATAATTGTCGATTATATTTTTGAAAATATAAAATATTTTGTTTATACAATGTGAGACGTGTCTAGATTTCTTATTATATAAGCAATATTCACGAAGTATCCAAAATATTTTAATTCCAAAAGTTTCCTTAAACTGGGTTTCTGAGTTCTCAGAGGAAGTTATATGTATTTCATGCAGTTGTTTGCAGCTAGAGGTGTATATGGATGAAATCCAGTGTAGTATTATGTTAATAATAACAGATTTAGAATATAATTCTATGTTGGGAAATCCAATCCCATTACTGCTCCAGGCTCTAACATGCCATTTATAGGCTATTCTTGGTTTCTTTGGGAACCATAGAAAAGTTAATAATAGGGAATCTATTTGTTTAAAGAATTTCTTAGGAGGAGGTAAAATCAATGATTGTATGTAAAATAAAATCTTGGGCAAAATAATAATTTTTATTAATGTAAGTCTGTCTTCCATGGTGAAAAACATTTTTTATTTAGGATACTATTTTGTTGTTTTGATAGTGTAATCTTGATATTTTCTTGTAGAAATATGTCTATTACATCGTCTGAATCGAGTGGTGATTGCATGTCATTGACTGACCAATAATGATTTCTAAAGGCTTCTAATATACCTCCTAAATCAGTTCTTCTTTTTACTGTGTTATTATTCTTGTATTTAATTTCATTAATGTGATTTTGTTTATTAATTTGTTTGGATCTGATAGCTAGTTTATGTAAATGTCTTATGTTTGCTGAATTGGACTGTAGTTTAATCTTTTCTAAGCTTATAGCAACCTTATGTTTCAATATTTCTAAATATTTGTGGTTTAGCTTAGAAATTTCAGTAAGTACTGCTTTATCATTTGATTTTAAATTTAGTCTTAACTTATCTATTTTGGCTTGTAAATCAGAAAGTTCCTTGTCCCATTCCTTTCTCCTTTGAAAATACCAAGCTTTACCTCCACTAAAGATGTGAACTTTTAATGCATCCCAGAGTATGATATCTGTTACTTCACCATTATTGTTTTTTTCCATAAATGCATTTATTTCTTTTAATAACCACTCCTTAAAATCTTTTAACTTAGTAACATAGGGTGGGATTCTTTGAAAAGTTATCATATTATCTTTTTTTCACAGCCATCTGAACAAAAAGGCATTGTGGTCAGATAGTGGACATGACTGTATTGCAACTTCACTTATTTCAGAGTAAAGAGTGTTAGACACAAACATCTTATCAATATTCGTTTGTGTGCCAAATCAGAAAGAATAACGAATGTATTAAAGTGAATTTTGAACTTTTAAATTATGTATGTCTCTAAAATTCATTGTGGCTATAAAACTGTTTACCTTTTTAGCTTGTGTCGTTAGTTTAACCTTACTATTTTTAGAGGTGTCTTCATCTGATAACAAACAATTGAAATCTCCCGCCAGAATAATTTCTCCCTTTGCATGTAAAGCAATGAGATCCAGGTATTTCTTCACATATTTAGTTCCTAGACCAGTAATCCAATAAGAGTTTACCAGTGTGAAGCATTTCTTATTAACTTCTAGCACTACTAAGCTTAACATTCCATATTTATCTGAAAAGGTGTTTAAACTTTTAGGTAGTGTATAAGTATTATTCCATAGTATAAGAGTACCTCTCCTTTTGGCTCTAAAGCAGGAATCCGTGAGAACTGTAAAACCATTAAATGATAATTTTTGCAAATCCTTCTCCAGCAAGTGGGTTTCCTGTAAGACGATTATCTGAGCTCTGTGCATTTTAATGAATTTAATTAAACCAGCTCTTTTGACATTGTTATTTAAGCCATTAATATTTAATGATAAGCATTTATATATAATCATTTGTTAAAGTTATATTTAGAGCATCAATAATACCTTCCAAGTATAATGACTTGAAGTAATTCATGAAGTTATGTATCATGGATGAGTCAAAAATCTTTAGAAACAAATTCTGAAACCAATAACTAAGAAAACATGCATACATGGAACCTAAAGTTCCCGGTTTAGTTAATAAATTAACTAAACCACCCTTTAACACCATCTCACACACCAAAAACATACATAAATAGTTTCTGTTTTAAATGTAGTATATACAAACAGTAAAGCATTTCTAAGGTAACTCAAACAAATATGAACATAAAAAGCCAATCAGGAAATCACAGTGGATTTGTATGTAATATTGTGTAAACCACTAGTAGGTATTGGAAAATAAGGAGTCAGTTTCACCAGTTAACCTAGCTGCTTTATCGGCATAAGCTTCTAATACCTATATATTTTATACCTGTATTACAGTCTCTTGTGTTTATAACCATAGCAATGCAGAAAAAAAAAACAAAAAGGAGGGGGACCATATGTTGGTCTATTAATACTAATTGAACAGAATAGAGTGACCTAAAACATTTTAACAATCCATTCCTACAATGTATGTGGTCATACAAACATTTGAATCATAGTATCATAACTATCATTGCAACTTAGTCTAATTATATTGCTTTAAATCTGCATCAGTGAGAATACCTAATATAGATTAAAGTTGCTTAAGCATGAAAGTAGCAGAAGGAAAAGGAGACTCGGTCCTATATATATCTTTGCATTCAGAATATTAAAGAAATTAATTGTCTAAGTAGTCAGATATTAATATATTATCATTTAGGGCAGGCTATCAAAGCAAAGAATGGTATCCTGTCAGACTTCAGTGTTTCAAAGCAACAGACATACAGTAGCATTAAAATGCAATTTTCCTCATTAGACTAGTAAACTAATCACTCCTTTAAAGTCCTAGCTTGTTAAAAATTCATATTTAAAGTGATTCCATACCTTTAGATGCATAAATGATGAAAAAAACAACCAAAAAAAAAACAATTACTTTTTTTTCTAGTTTCATTTTCAGCTCTACTTCCTGGTTTCTGAGTCATGCATGAAATCAAAGGCTGTGTGATATCATCACTCACTGTATTCTTGTTTCCAGCTTCTCTAGCTTGCTGCTAGTGCCCTGTAGATGCTCGTGCATGAATGGGCGTTCCTTCGTTGAAGGTTGTGCATTAGGCCCGGCAGGCCAGCACGTAAAAATCTACTGCCAATCATTAGCGGACCGAAGTTCCGTTGTGGCGACCCCTAACCGGGAAAAGCCGAAAGACACAAACAAACAAACTAAATTAGATTAAGAATTAAAATTAGAACATTTAGTTAATGTAAAGCACTGAATATTGATATATTATGCTAAGAAATGCAGATTTTAAGTAAAGACATATATATTAATTATGATATGAACATCTTTCAAAAATGTCAAGAGGAAACAAAACTATCTTAAGTAAACCATCTCCTAAGGGCACTTTTATTGTGGAGATTCCATACAGTGTAATCATAATAGACTAAACAGTAAACTCTAAAGTGTTACCCCACCACTAACACACATGAATGTTTTACTTTGGAAATCATGAATTAATAGTAAGATAGCATGACTTTTGTATCCCAAATGAATATATAATGAAGTGAACTGTGCCCCAGTTATAGTAAACATATGGTATGAAAGAAGAAGGAAATATATATATATATATATATATATATACACACACACATACACACACAGATATATATATATATATATATATATATATATATATATATATATATATATATATATATATACACACATACACACATACATACATGTATACATACATAGATATATGCCTATGCAAAATAAAGACCTTTGTTTTGTATATGTATTCCAAGACAAAGACACTTTACCTTTGCTTTGTGTGTATATTCTAATAAAACATTAAGTAAATAGTTCTGCAAGAAAGTATTTAGAATTATTTGATAACAATCCTATTTGTCTTTTAATTTTTTATTTGCACTTTCTTTGACAGTCCAAGTGTTCTTAGTTGCATGTCTTTTCGGACTCTGTGTAGACCATTTCATGTCCTCTACATCAGTTAGTATTTTTTTCTTGTGAATAAAGTCCAAAGCCAGTGACAAAGAGCTAAAGATCTTTTCACCTTCTGGTAAAAATATTTTTATCTTGGAGGGAAAGAAAATTTGTACTTTGATGTTAACTTTTTTAAGAGATTTTATCAAGGGAACACATTCTTTCCTTCTAGATATGACAAAGTATAGTCATTGTCAAAATGAACTAGTTTGTCCGTTATTTTGATGGGAGAATTATTCCACGCAGACTTCAGAACCAAATCCTTATCTTGGGAGGACAAAAATCTAACAATGATGGATCTGGGGTTAGGAGAAATGGTTGTTGAAGCTAGAGACCGGTGAGCCCACTCTATACCGAAGGAAACGGCTTCAGGAAGATTTAGTGTTGTTGGAAGCCAGTTATTAAGAAAGTGCATCATATCAGTTCCCTCTTCCTTTTCTGATACTCCATAGATTCTAATGTTGTTTCTCCTTGACCTACTTTCTAGGTCCTCCAGCTTTTCTGTTAGTTTTATATTCTGTTTCAAAAGAAACTCATTTTGACTTTCACATTCCATCAGTCTGCCATCCATATCTGTTACAGATTCCTCGATAGAAGCAATTTGTTTAGAATGCTTTTTAACCATTTCACTAAGAATGTCCAGCTGCTTACTACAGTCTTGTTTAATAGTATCTATTTTATTCTCTAGTTTGTCCATTTTATAGATAGTTCTTGAATAGTAGTTATTAATGTTTTCAGCTCCTTCTTTACCACACTGTCCTGATGAGAGTTCTTCGAGTTACTCATACTTGGATTTCTTGAGGAAAAACTTCTTGACAGGAAAAAATAATAAAAACTTATGTTTTAGTACTAATTTGTGAAAAATAATAACAGACCTATATTCACAAATCATCTGATATACTTTTGGATTAGTATTTCCAAAATTAAATTACATTTCCTGCCAGAATAAAAATGTTATAAGCAGAGCTAATGTTCAGTGCTGTTAGCAGTCTGGCATCTTCAGAAACAATGTATTCAGCAAAAGGAAAGAAAAAAGCTTTTATTTAAATTCTGCTTAAATATTTTAAGTTGCACTTAAAAGTGACTTGTGTAATGATCCTTTGTAGTGCTTTTCTGCTTTTTCATATATTTTAGCAAAAAAAAAGTTATCTGTTTGCATTTTTAATCTGTTCCAGGACATTTGTCTCATTTACCTGTTTAAAATTACATCCCATTGTCTTTCTGTTTACTTTGCAATTGTTTTTCCCCAGTTTTTTGGTTCTGCTCCAGCCATCACTGAGAAATTAAGGTAATTTTTCTGAAATTCTAACTATAGGACTACAGCTCCAATACTGGACCTCTCTCTAGGAAGTCTGCTTCTTGCAGATCCAATTTTTCTCTAATCCTTCAACTCTTGTCCTGTTGTGGTTTTGAAATGCTGTGTTTCTGGCTTCTGCCCCTTATGGTATTTTGGCTTCCAAAGTCCCTCCTTCCACTCTTTCATTGCCCTGTACAGAAGAAAGTGTGTAGATAGTAAATGTTATCTATAAAAGTACCATTACCACTAAAACCTGTAACTTAGTATTGTGAAAATAAAGCCTTTGTGTGGACACAAATGTAGAACATCTAGTTTGTCCGTTGAACAGCAGTACTATTAAATCTTAGCACAATCTAATCTAGTCTAGTGCCAAACCTCAGCGCCATCCCAAGGAGACTTCTGTATAACCCAGACCACAACTTACCGTAGCCCATCTAAACACAGGTTTGGACAACTTGGATATGCAATTTCCAAATGTCTCCTTAGCCAGCTTGGTAGATATGGGCATCCTGAGACAGTGTAGCAATTGTATCATGTTCACAGACAACCATTTAATCCTTAAAGAAGCAAACACAGTATATGAGAGGTACACATACACAATTTCACTGGAGGCAAAAATCTTGCATACAAACAGGGTTGTCAAGAACATGCACACTCTACATCCACCACATACATATATAGCAACTTGTGCTGAGGCACTAAAAAGCAATCTTCCCAAACCTGAAAGACCTCCTAAGCCTATAAACATCAATGGCTACCCTCAGCAATCTCTAAAGCACTCACCAAAGCCCCAAAAGCAAAGCCTGTAAAGTAAGTGAGCACATTACATAGGACTCTTGTTATAGGGGACTCCATTATATGACACACATATTCCCATTAACCAGACCAAAGAAGAAGAAGGTAATGGTTAGTTGCTTATCTGGAGCCAGGATCTGCCGAGTTACATACACACTCAGTTCACTGCACCACAGGTACCAGTATGATTCTATAATAGTCCATGTGGGCATTAATGACCTGAGACACACCTCTTTGGATTATATGAAGAGAGACATTATTGATCTCTCTGAATGTGTGTCTCGGGAAGGTATGTGCCTTGCACCAAGCAACATTCTACTTTCACCAAGGATAATGCCACAATATGAACAACATTTGATTGACTTTAATAATTGGCTTAATTTCTGGTGCTTTTTCAGGGAATTCAATACTGGTCAACATGAGTAGACATGGTTAACATACCAATTTGTTTTGCAAAGGATGGTCTACACCTGACACCCCTAGGCTGCTAAATATTGGTTAAAATTTTATCCACCACCTTAGGGCATTTTTAAGGCAAGGCAAAACTGACAAACCTACTGAAACTGAAAACAAAACACAAAGAACCTTAAAGGTAGTACTTCTCAATGCTAGGATCCTAAAAAAGAAACTTCACACCCTACAAGCTCTTCTCAGTCTGGAGAATACATTTACTGAGACATGGTTTAAATCCACAGAATGTACTCCAGCAGTGCAAGGCTTCAAGGTTTCCATGCATCTAAACCATCAACTGCACATATAGGGACAAAAGGTGGAGACGTCCTGGTCTGCATTAACAACTATAACTCTTAAGTTGGTTAAACAAGACAATGTTCAAATCATCATAGACAAAGTCCCATGCCATATACTAGCAAGCAGTAGGCCACTCTCTATATCCCAGGAATCCCATAGATTGTACCTAGACTTATTGGAAACACTCACCATTAAGCTAAATACCCTATTCCTGGAAGACTTTAACAACCCACTCTACTGATTGTGAAACATAATTGCCTCAGAATTGCAGGCAAAATTTTCTTTTTTAATACAAACACCCTTAACCAGATAGTATGCACATCCACCACAGATTCAAATATACTGGACCTGGTGCTTACCGATATGGAGACTAATCCCCTCCACATCCATATCACATCCTCACTGGTGAGGTGGGGCCACAACGCTGTCTCCTTTGAAATAAAATTCAGCTTGGTAATGCCAGCAAACCCTGTAACAGTTAGTAAGTATTCCAAAGTAAACTACATCCTATTAAGTGATGGATTGTCAAAATGTAATGCCCTCCTAACTCTGAGTTCATAGCAGCCTATGTGGAATTGTTCACAGAGACTCTCTACAACCATGTAAATGCCTATATTGAAGCTGCTGTATCTTCTGTAAGTAAGCCCAAAACAAACTCTAAAAACAAACCGCACTGGTGGAATCCTAACCTTAATGGGTTATATAGCAAAAATAAATATCATGGCTAGAATCAGGAAGATCAAC